>NW_028175333.1:0-162073 GCF_965226575.1 Pagrus pagrus
GGCTTATGTCAAAAATGAGCGTTTCAGAGCGATAGGAGGCTGTTTTAGCACTGTACAGTCGCCTAAGGCTGAAAAGTGGCTTATGTGAAAAATGAGCGTTTCAGAGCGAGAGGAGGCTGTTTTTGCACTGTGCAGTCGCCTATAAGGCTGAAAAGTGGCTTATGTGAAAAATGAGCGTTTCAGAGCGAGAGCAGCCTGTTTTAGCGCTGAAAAGTGGCTTATGTGAAAAATGAGCGTTTCAGAGCGAGAGCAGCCTGTTTTTGCACTGTACAGTCGCCTAAGGCTGAAAAGTGGCTTATGTGAAAAATGAGCGTTTCAGAGCGAGAGCAGCCTGTTTTTGCACTAAGCTGCATTTCACTGAAAAAAGGTCTTTCAAACAGGTTTACTAGCCTGAACTGGTTGAATTTGGATCTTCTTCATGGCAAAGGAGTTTTTACCTGGAATTTCATTCATTAAAGGTGAAAAGTGGCTTATGTCAAAAATGAGCGTTTCAGAGCGATTGGAGGCTGTTTTAGCGCTGAAAAGTGGCTTATGTGAAAAATGAGCGTTTCAGAGCGAGAGCAGCCTGTTTTTGCACTAAGCTGCATTTCACTGAAAAAAGGTCTTTCAAACAGGTTTACTAGCCTGAACTGGTTGAATTTGGATCTTCTTCATGGCAAAGGAGTTTTTACTTGGAATTTAATTCATTAAGGCTGAAAAGTGGGTTATGTCAAAAAAGAGCGTTTCAGAGCGATAGGAGGCTGTTTTAGCACTGTACAGTCGCCTAAGGCTGAAAAGTGGCTTATGTGAAAAATGAGCGTTTCAGAGCGAGAGGAGGCTGTTTTTGCACTGTGCAGTCGCCTATAAGGCTGAAAAGTGGCTTATGTGAAAAATGAGCGTTTCAGAGCGAGAGCAGCCTGTTTTAGCGCTGAAAAGTGGCTTATGTGAAAAATGAGCGTTTCAGAGCGAGAGCAGCCTGTTTTTGCACTGTACAGTCGCCTAAGGCTGAAAAGTGGCTTATGTGAAAAATGAGCGTTTCAGAGCGAGAGCAGCCTGTTTTTGCACTAAGCTGCATTTCACTGAAAAAAGGTCTTTCAAACAGGTTTACTAGCCTGAACTGGTTGAATTTGGATCTTCTTCATGGCAAAGGAGTTTTTACCTGGAATTTCATTCATTAAAGGTGAAAAGTGGCTTATGTCAAAAATGAGCGTTTCAGAGCGATTGGAGGCTGTTTTAGCGCTGAAAAGTGGCTTATGTGAAAAATGAGCGTTTCAGAGCGAGAGCAGCCTGTTTTTGCACTAAGCTGCATTTCACTGAAAAAAGGTCTTTCAAACAGGTTTACTAGCCTGAACTGGTTGAATTTGGATCTTCTTCATGGCAAAGGAGTTTTTACCTGGAATTTCATTCATTAAAGGTGAAAAGTGGCTTATGTCAAAAATGAGCGTTTCAGAGCGATAGGAGGCTGTTTTAGCACTGTACAGTCGCCTAAGGCTGAAAAGTGGCTTATGTGAAAAATGAGCGTTTCAGAGCGAGAGGAGGCTGTTTTTGCACTGTACAGTCGCCTATAAGGCTGAAAAGTGGCTTATGTGAAAAATGAGCGTTTCAGAGCGAGAGCAGCCTGTTTTTGCACTAAGCTGCATTTCACTGAAAAAAGGTCTTTCAAACAGGTTTACTAGCCTGAACTGGTTGAATTTGGATCTTCTTCATGGCAAAGGAGTTTTTACCTGGAATTTCATTCATTAAGGCTGAAAAGTGGCTTATGTCAAAAATGAGCGTTTCAGAGCGAGGCTGTTTTAGCACTGTACAGTCGCCTAAGGCTGAAAAGTGGCTTATGTGAAAAATGAGCGTTTCAGAGCGAGAGGAGGCTGTTTTTGCACTGTGCAGTCGCCTATAAGGCTGAAAAGTGGCTTATGTGAAAAATGAGCGTTTCAGAGCGAGAGCAGCCTGTTTTAGCGCTGAAAAGTGGCTTATGTGAAAAATGAGCGTTTCAGAGCGAGAGCAGCCTGTTTTTGCACTGTACAGTCGCCTAAGGCTGAAAAGTGGCTTATGTGAAAAATGAGCGTTTCAGAGCGAGAGCAGCCTGTTTTTGCACTAAGCTGCATTTCACTGAAAAAAGGTCTTTCAAACAGGTTTACTAGCCTGAACTGGTTGAATTTGGATCTTCTTCATGGCAAAGGAGTTTGTTACAGTAGTACTGAATTTCATTCATTAAAGGTGAAAAGTGGCTTATGTGAAAAATGAGCGTTTCAGAGCGATTGGAGGCTGTTTTAGCGCTGAAAAGTGGCTTATGTGAAAAATGAGCGTTTCAGAGCGAGAGCAGCCTGTTTTTGCACTAAGCTGCATTTCACTGAAAAAAGGTCTTTCAAACAGGTTTACTAGCCTGAACTGGTTGAATTTGGATCTTCTTCATGGCAAAGGAGTTTTTACCTGGAATTTCATTCATTAAGGGTGAAAAGTGGCTTATGTCAAAAATGAGCGTTTCAGAGCGATAGGAGGCTGTTTTAGCACTGTACAGTCGCCTAAGGCTGAAAAGTGGCTTATGTGAAAAATGAGCGTTTCAGAGCGAGAGGAGGCTGTTTTTGCACTGTGCAGTCGCCTATAAGGCTGAAAAGTGGCTTATGTGAAAAATGAGCGTTTCAGAGCGAGAGCAGCCTGTTTTAGCGCTGAAAAGTGGCTTATGTGAAAAATGAGCGTTTCAGAGCGAGAGCAGCCTGTTTTTGCACTGTACAGTCGCCTAAGGCTGAAAAGTGGCTTATGTGAAAAATGAGCGTTTCAGAGCGAGAGGAGGCTGTTTTTGCACTGTACAGTCGCCTATAAGGCTGAAAAGTGGCTTATGTGAAAAATGAGCGTTTCACTGAAAAAAGGTCTTTCAAACAGGTTTACTAGCCTGAACTGGTTGAATTTGGATCTTCTTCATGGCAAAGGAGTTTTTACCTGGAATTTCATTCATTAAAGGTGAAAAGTGGCTTATGTGAAAAATGAGCGTTTCAGAGCGATTGGAGGCTGTTTTAGCGCTGAAAAGTGGCTTATGTGAAAAATGAGCGTTTCAGAGCGAGAGCAGCCTGTTTTTGCACTAAGCTGCATTTCACTGAAAAAAGGTCTTTCAAACAGGTTTACTAGCCTGAACTGGTTGAATTTGGATCTTCTTCATGGCAAATGAGTTTTTACCTGGAATTTCATTCATTAAGGCTGAAAAGTGGCTTATGTCAAAAATGAGCGTTTCAGAGCGATAGGAGGCTGTTTTAGCACTGTACAGTCGCCTAAGGCTGAAAAGTGGCTTATGTGAAAAATGAGCGTTTCAGAGCGAGAGCAGCCTGTTTTTGCACTAAGCTGCATTTCACTGAAAAAAGGTCTTTCAAACAGGTTTACTAGCCTGAACTGGTTGAATTTGGATCTTCTTCATGGCAAAGGAGTTTTTACCTGGAATTTCATTCATTAAGGCTGAAAAGTGGCTTATGTCAAAAATGAGCGTTTCAGAGCGATAGGAGGCTGTTTTAGCACTGTACAGTCGCCTAAGGCTGAAAAGTGGCTTATGTGAAAAATGAGCGTTTCAGAGCGAGAGCAGCCTGTTTTTGCACTAAGCTGCATTTCACTGAAAAAAGGTCTTTCAAACAGGTTTACTAGCCTGAACTGGTTGAATTTGGATCTTCTTCATGGCAAAGGAGTTTTTACCTGGAATTTAATTCATTAAGGCTGAAAAGTGGCTTATGTCAAAAATGAGCGTTTCAGAGCGATAGCAGACTGTTTTAGCACTGTACAGTCGCCTAAGCTGCATTTCACTGAAAAAAGGTCTTTCAAACAGGTTTACTAGCCTGAACTGGTTGAATTTGGATCTTCTTCATGGCAAATGAGTTTTTACCTGGAATTTCATTCATTAAGGCTGAAAAGTGGCTTATGTCAAAAATGAGCGTTTCAGAGCGATAGGAGGCTGTTTTTGCACTGTACAGTCGCCTATAAGGCTGAAAAGTGGCTTATGTGAAAAATGAGCGTTTCAGAGCGAGAGCAGCCTGTTTTTGCACTAAGCTGCATTTCACTGAAAAAAGGTCTTTCAAACAGGTTTACTAGCCTGAACTGGTTGAATTTGGATCTTCTTCATGGCAAAGGAGTTTTTACCTGGAATTTCATTCATTAAGGCTGAAAAGTGGCTTATGTCAAAAATGAGCGTTTCAGAGCGATAGGAGGCTGTTTTAGCACTGTACAGTCGCCTAAGGCTGAAAAGTGGCTTATGTGAAAAATGAGCGTTTCAGAGCGAGAGGAGGCTGTTTTTGCACTGTGCAGTCGCCTATAAGGCTGAAAAGTGGCTTATGTGAAAAATGAGCGTTTCAGAGCGAGAGCAGCCTGTTTTAGCGCTGAAAAGTGGCTTATGTCAAAAATGAGCGTTTCAGAGCGATAGGAGGCTGTTTTAGCACTGTACAGTCGCCTAAGGCTGAAAAGTGGCTTATGTGAAAAATGAGCGTTTCAGAGCGAGAGCAGCCTGTTTTTGCACTAAGCTGCATTTCACTGAAAAAAGGTCTTTCAAACAGGTTTACTAGCCTGAACTGGTTGAATGTGGATCTTCTTCATGGCAAAGGAGTTTTTACCTGGAATTTAATTCATTAAGGCTGAAAAGTGGCTTATGTGAAAAATGAGCGTTTCAGAGCGATAGCAGACTGTTTTAGCACTGTACAGTCGCCTAAGGCTGAAAAGTGGCTTATGTGAAAAATGAGCGTTTCAGAGCGAGAGCAGCCTGTTTTTGCACTAAGCTGCATTTCACTGAAAAAAGGTCTTTCAAACAGGTTTACTAGCCTGAACTGGTTGAATTTGGATCTTCTTCATGGCAAAGGAGTTTTTACTTGGAATTTAATTCATTAAGGCTGAAAAGTGGGTTATGTCAAAAAAGAGCGTTTCAGAGCGATAGGAGGCTGTTTTAGCACTGTACAGTCGCCTAAGGCTGAAAAGTGGCTTATGTGAAAAATGAGCGTTTCAGAGCGAGAGGAGGCTGTTTTTGCACTGTGCAGTCGCCTATAAGGCTGAAAAGTGGCTTATGTGAAAAATGAGCGTTTCAGAGCGAGAGCAGCCTGTTTTTGCACTAAGCTGCATTTCACTGAAAAAAGGTCTTTCAAACAGGTTTACTAGCCTGAACTGGTTGAATTTGGATCTTCTTCATGGCAAAGGAGTTTTTACCTGGAATTTCATTCATTAAGGCTGAAAAGTGGCTTATGTCAAAAATGAGCGTTTCAGAGCGATAGGAGGCTGTTTTAGCACTGTACAGTCGCCTAAGGCTGAAAAGTGGCTTATGTGAAAAATGAGCGTTTCAGAGCGAGAGGAGGCTGTTTTTGCACTGTGCAGTCGCCTATAAGGCTGAAAAGTGGCTTATGTGAAAAATGAGCGTTTCAGAGCGAGAGCAGCCTGTTTTAGCGCTGAAAAGTGGCTTATGTGAAAAATGAGCGTTTCAGAGCGAGAGCAGCCTGTTTTTGCACTGTACAGTCGCCTAAGGCTGAAAAGTGGCTTATGTGAAAAATGAGCGTTTCAGAGCGAGAGCAGCCTGTTTTTGCACTAAGCTGCATTTCACTGAAAAAAGGTCTTTCAAACAGGTTTACTAGCCTGAACTGGTTGAATTTGGATCTTCTTCATGGCAAAGGAGTTTTTACCTGGAATTTCATTCATTAAAGGTGAAAAGTGGCTTATGTGAAAAATGAGCGTTTCAGAGCGATTGGAGGCTGTTTTAGCGCTGAAAAGTGGCTTATGTGAAAAATGAGCGTTTCAGAGCGAGAGCAGCCTGTTTTTGCACTAAGCTGCATTTCACTGAAAAAAGGTCTTTCAAACAGGTTTACTAGCCTGAACTGGTTGAATTTGGATCTTCTTCATGGCAAATGAGTTTTTACCTGGAATTTAATTCATTAAGGCTGAAAAGTGGGTTATGTCAAAAATGAGCGTTTCAGAGCGATTGGAGGCTGTTTTAGCGCTGAAAAGTGGCTTATGTGAACAATGAGCGTTTCAGAGCGAGAGCAGCCTGTTTTTGCACTAAGCTGCATTTCACTGAAAAAAGGTCTTTCAAACAGGTTTACTAGCCTGAACTGGTTGAATTTGGATCTTCTTCATGGCAAAGGAGTTTTTACCTGGAATTTCATTCATTAAAGGTGAAAAGTGGCTTATGTGAAAAATGAGCGTTTCAGAGCGATTGGAGGCTGTTTTAGCGCTGAAAAGTGGCTTATGTGAAAAATGAGCGTTTCAGAGCGATTGGAGGCTGTTTTAGCGCTGAAAAGTGGCTTATGTGAAAAATGAGCGTTTCAGAGCGAGAGCAGCCTGTTTTTGCACTAAGCTGCATTTCACTGAAAAAAGGTCTTTCAAACAGGTTTACTAGCCTGAACTGGTTGAATTTGGATCTTCTTCATGGCAAATGAGTTTTTACCTGGAATTTAATTCATTAAGGCTGAAAAGTGGGTTATGTCAAAAATGAGCGTTTCAGAGCGATTGGAGGCTGTTTTAGCGCTGAAAAGTGGCTTATGTGAAAAATGAGCGTTTCAGAGCGAGAGCAGCCTGTTTTTGCACTAAGCTGCATTTCACTGAAAAAAGGTCTTTCAAACAGGTTTACTAGCCTGAACTGGTTGAATTTGGATCTTCTTCATGGCAAAGGAGTTTTTACCTGGAATTTCATTCATTAAAGGTGAAAAGTGGCTTATGTGAAAAATGAGCGTTTCAGAGCGATTGGAGGCTGTTTTAGCGCTGAAAAGTGGCTTATGTGAAAAATGAGCGTTTCAGAGCGAGAGCAGCCTGTTTTTGCACTGTACAGTCGCCTAAGGCTGAAAAGTGGCTTATGTGAAAAATGAGCGTTTCAGAGCGAGAGCAGCCTGTTTTTGCACTAAGCTGCATTTCACTGAAAAAAGGTCTTTCAAACAGGTTTACTAGCCTGAACTGGTTGAATTTGGATCTTCTTCATGGCAAAGGAGTTTTTACCTGGAATTTCATTCATTAAAGGTGAAAAGTGGCTTATGTGAAAAATGAGCGTTTCAGAGCGATAGCAGACTGTTTTAGCACTGTACAGTCGCCTAAGCTGCATTTCACTGAAAAAAGGTCTTTCAAACAGGTTTACTAGCCTGAACTGGTTGAATTTGGATCTTCTTCATGGCAAATGAGTTTTTACCTGGAATTTCATTCATTAAGGCTGAAAAGTGGCTTATGTCAAAAATGAGCGTTTCAGAGCGATAGGAGGCTGTTTTAGCACTGTACAGTCGCCTAAGGCTGAAAAGTGGCTTATGTGAAAAATGAGCGTTTCAGAGCGAGAGCAGCCTGTTTTTGCACTAAGCTGCATTTCACTGAAAAAAGGTCTTTCAAACAGGTTTACTAGCCTGAACTGGTTGAATTTGGATCTTCTTCATGGCAAAGGAGTTTTTACCTGGAATTTCATTCATTAAAGGTGAAAAGTGGCTTATGTGAAAAATGAGCGTTTCAGAGCGAGAGCAGCCTGTTTTTGCACTAAGCTGCATTTCACTGAAAAAAGGTCTTTCAAACAGGTTTACTAGCCTGAACTGGTTGAATTTGGATCTTCTTCATGGCAAAGGAGTTTTTACCTGGAATTTCATTCATTAAAGGTGAAAAGTGGCTTATGTCAAAAATGAGCGTTTCAGAGCGATAGGAGGCTGTTTTAGCACTGTACAGTCGCCTAAGGCTGAAAAGTGGCTTATGTGAAAAATGAGCGTTTCAGAGCGAGAGGAGGCTGTTTTTGCACTGTACAGTCGCCTATAAGGCTGAAAAGTGGCTTATGTGAAAAATGAGCGTTTCAGAGCGAGAGCAGCCTGTTTTTGCACTAAGCTGCATTTCACTGAAAAAAGGTCTTTCAAACAGGTTTACTAGCCTGAACTGGTTGAATTTGGATCTTCTTCATGGCAAAGGAGTTTTTACCTGGAATTTCATTCATTAAGGCTGAAAAGTGGCTTATGTCAAAAATGAGCGTTTCAGAGCGATAGGAGGCTGTTTTAGCACTGTACAGTCGCCTAAGGCTGAAAAGTGGCTTATGTGAAAAATGAGCGTTTCAGAGCGAGAGCAGCCTGTTTTTGCACTAAGCTGCATTTCACTGAAAAAAGGTCTTTCAAACAGGTTTACTAGCCTGAACTGGTTGAATTTGGATCTTCTTCATGGCAAAGGAGTTTTTACCTGGAATTTCATTCATTAAGGCTGAAAAGTGGCTTATGTCAAAAATGAGCGTTTCAGAGCGATAGGAGGCTGTTTTAGCACTGTACAGTCGCCTAAGGCTGAAAAGTGGCTTATGTGAAAAATGAGCGTTTCAGAGCGAGAGGAGGCTGTTTTTGCACTGTGCAGTCGCCTATAAGGCTGAAAAGTGGCTTATGTGAAAAATGAGCGTTTCAGAGCGAGAGCAGCCTGTTTTAGCGCTGAAAAGTGGCTTATGTGAAAAATGAGCGTTTCAGAGCGAGAGCAGCCTGTTTTTGCACTGTACAGTCGCCTAAGGCTGAAAAGTGGCTTATGTGAAAAATGAGCGTTTCAGAGCGAGAGCAGCCTGTTTTTGCACTAAGCTGCATTTCACTGAAAAAAGGTCTTTCAAACAGGTTTACTAGCCTGAACTGGTTGAATTTGGATCTTCTTCATGGCAAAGGAGTTTTTACCTGGAATTTCATTCATTAAAGGTGAAAAGTGGCTTATGTGAAAAATGAGCGTTTCAGAGCGATTGGAGGCTGTTTTAGCGCTGAAAAGTGGCTTATGTGAAAAATGAGCGTTTCAGAGCGAGAGCAGCCTGTTTTTGCACTAAGCTGCATTTCACTGAAAAAAGGTCTTTCAAACAGGTTTACTAGCCTGAACTGGTTGAATTTGGATCTTCTTCATGGCAAATGAGTTTTTACCTGGAATTTCATTCATTAAGGCTGAAAAGTGGGTTATGTCAAAAATGAGCGTTTCAGAGCGATAGGAGGCTGTTTTAGCACTGTACAGTCGCCTAAGGCTGAAAAGTGGCTTATGTGAAAAATGAGCGTTTCAGAGCGAGAGGAGGCTGTTTTTGCACTGTACAGTCGCCTATAAGGCTGAAAAGTGGCTTATGTGAAAAATGAGCGTTTCACTGAAAAAAGGTCTTTCAAACAGGTTTACTAGCCTGAACTGGTTGAATTTGGATCTTCTTCATGGCAAAGGAGTTTTTACCTGGAATTTCATTCATTAAAGGTGAAAAGTGGCTTATGTGAAAAATGAGCGTTTCAGAGCGATTGGAGGCTGTTTTAGCGCTGAAAAGTGGCTTATGTGAAAAATGAGCGTTTCAGAGCGAGAGCAGCCTGTTTTTGCACTAAGCTGCATTTCACTGAAAAAAGGTCTTTCAAACAGGTTTACTAGCCTGAACTGGTTGAATTTGGATCTTCTTCATGGCAAATGAGTTTTTACCTGGAATTTCATTCATTAAGGCTGAAAAGTGGCTTATGTCAAAAATGAGCGTTTCAGAGCGATAGGAGGCTGTTTTAGCACTGTACAGTCGCCTAAGGCTGAAAAGTGGCTTATGTGAAAAATGAGCGTTTCAGAGCGAGAGCAGCCTGTTTTTGCACTAAGCTGCATTTCACTGAAAAAAGGTCTTTCAAACAGGTTTACTAGCCTGAACTGGTTGAATTTGGATCTTCTTCATGGCAAAGGAGTTTTTACCTGGAATTTCATTCATTAAGGCTGAAAAGTGGCTTATGTCAAAAATGAGCGTTTCAGAGCGATAG
This sequence comes from Pagrus pagrus, assembly GCF_965226575.1. Classification (NCBI taxonomy): domain Eukaryota; kingdom Metazoa; phylum Chordata; class Actinopteri; order Spariformes; family Sparidae; genus Pagrus; species Pagrus pagrus. Next base: position 9,657 of record NW_028175333.1, read on the forward strand.
GAGGCTGTTTTAGCACTGTACAGTCGCCTAAGGCTGAAAAGTGGCTTATGTGAAAAATGAGCGTTTCAGAGCGAGAGCAGCCTGTTTTTGCACTAAGCTGCATTTCACTGAAAAAAGGTCTTTCAAACAGGTTTACTAGCCTGAACTGGTTGAATTTGGATCTTCTTCATGGCAAAGGAGTTTTTACCTGGAATTTAATTCATTAAGGCTGAAAAGTGGCTTATGTCAAAAATGAGCGTTTCAGAGCGATAGCAGACTGTTTTAGCACTGTACAGTCGCCTAAGCTGCATTTCACTGAAAAAAGGTCTTTCAAACAGGTTTACTAGCCTGAACTGGTTGAATTTGGATCTTCTTCATGGCAAATGAGTTTTTACCTGGAATTTCATTCATTAAGGCTGAAAAGTGGCTTATGTCAAAAATGAGCGTTTCAGAGCGATAGGAGGCTGTTTTTGCACTGTACAGTCGCCTATAAGGCTGAAAAGTGGCTTATGTGAAAAATGAGCGTTTCAGAGCGAGAGCAGCCTGTTTTTGCACTAAGCTGCATTTCACTGAAAAAAGGTCTTTCAAACAGGTTTACTAGCCTGAACTGGTTGAATTTGGATCTTCTTCATGGCAAAGGAGTTTTTACCTGGAATTTCATTCATTAAGGCTGAAAAGTGGCTTATGTCAAAAATGAGCGTTTCAGAGCGATAGGAGGCTGTTTTAGCACTGTACAGTCGCCTAAGGCTGAAAAGTGGCTTATGTGAAAAATGAGCGTTTCAGAGCGAGAGGAGGCTGTTTTTGCACTGTGCAGTCGCCTATAAGGCTGAAAAGTGGCTTATGTGAAAAATGAGCGTTTCAGAGCGAGAGCAGCCTGTTTTAGCGCTGAAAAGTGGCTTATGTCAAAAATGAGCGTTTCAGAGCGATAGGAGGCTGTTTTAGCACTGTACAGTCGCCTAAGGCTGAAAAGTGGCTTATGTGAAAAATGAGCGTTTCAGAGCGAGAGCAGCCTGTTTTTGCACTAAGCTGCATTTCACTGAAAAAAGGTCTTTCAAACAGGTTTACTAGCCTGAACTGGTTGAATTTGGATCTTCTTCATGGCAAAGGAGTTTTTACCTGGAATTTAATTCATTAAGGCTGAAAAGTGGCTTATGTCAAAAATGAGCGTTTCAGAGCGATAGCAGACTGTTTTAGCACTGTACAGTCGCCTAAGGCTGAAAAGTGGCTTATGTGAAAAATGAGCGTTTCAGAGCGAGAGCAGCCTGTTTTTGCACTAAGCTGCATTTCACTGAAAAAAGGTCTTTCAAACAGGTTTACTAGCCTGAACTGGTTGAATTTGGATCTTCTTCATGGCAAAGGAGTTTTTACTTGGAATTTAATTCATTAAGGCTGAAAAGTGGGTTATGTCAAAAAAGAGCGTTTCAGAGCGATAGGAGGCTGTTTTAGCACTGTACAGTCGCCTAAGGCTGAAAAGTGGCTTATGTGAAAAATGAGCGTTTCAGAGCGAGAGGAGGCTGTTTTTGCACTGTGCAGTCGCCTATAAGGCTGAAAAGTGGCTTATGTGAAAAATGAGCGTTTCAGAGCGAGAGCAGCCTGTTTTTGCACTAAGCTGCATTTCACTGAAAAAAGGTCTTTCAAACAGGTTTACTAGCCTGAACTGGTTGAATTTGGATCTTCTTCATGGCAAAGGAGTTTTTACCTGGAATTTCATTCATTAAGGCTGAAAAGTGGGTTATGTCAAAAATGAGCGTTTCAGAGCGATTGGAGGCTGTTTTAGCACTGTACAGTCGCCTAAGGCTGAAAAGTGGCTTATGTGAAAAATGAGCGTTTCAGAGCGAGAGGAGGCTGTTTTTGCACTGTGCAGTCGCCTATAAGGCTGAAAAGTGGCTTATGTGAAAAATGAGCGTTTCAGAGCGAGAGCAGCCTGTTTTTGCACTAACCTGCATTTCACTGAAAAAAGGTCTTTCAAACAGGTTTACTAGCCTGAACTGGTTGAATTTGGATCTTCTTCATGGCAAAGGAGTTTTTACCTGGAATTTCATTCATTAAAGGTGAAAAGTGGCTTATGTGAAAAATGAGCTTTTCAGAGCGATTGGAGGCTGTTTTAGCGCTGAAAAGTGGCTTATGTGAAAAATGAGCGTTTCAGAGCGAGAGCAGCCTTTTTTTGCACTGTACAGTCGCCTAAGGCTGAAAAGTGGCTTATGTGAAAAATGAGCGTTTCAGAGCGAGAGCAGCCTGTTTTTGCACTAAGCTGCATTTCACTGAAAAAAGGTCTTTCAAACAGGTTTACTAGCCTGAACTGGTTGAATTTGGATCTTCTTCATGGCAAAGGAGTTTTTACCTGGAATTTCATTCATTAAAGGTGAAAAGTGGCTTATGTCAAAAATGAGCGTTTCAGAGCGATAGGAGGCTGTTTTAGCACTGTACAGTCGCCTAAGGCTGAAAAGTGGCTTATGTGAAAAATGAGCGTTTCAGAGCGAGAGGAGGCTGTTTTTGCACTGTACAGTCGCCTATAAGGCTGAAAAGTGGCTTATGTGAAAAATGAGCGTTTCAGAGCGAGAGCAGCCTGTTTTTGCACTAAGCTGCATTTCACTGAAAAAAGGTCTTTCAAACAGGTTTACTAGCCTGAACTGGTTGAATTTGGATCTTCTTCATGGCAAAGGAGTTTTTACCTGGAATTTCATTCATTAAGGCTGAAAAGTGGCTTATGTCAAAAATGAGCGTTTCAGAGCGATAGGAGGCTGTTTTAGCACTGTACAGTCGCCTAAGGCTGAAAAGTGGCTTATGTGAAAAATGAGCGTTTCAGAGCGAGAGCAGCCTGTTTTTGCACTAAGCTGCATTTCACTGAAAAAAGGTCTTTCAAACAGGTTTACTAGCCTGAACTGGTTGAATTTGGATCTTCTTCATGGCAAAGGAGTTTTTACTTGGAATTTAATTCATTAAGGCTGAAAAGTGGGTTATGTCAAAAAAGAGCGTTTCAGAGCGATAGGAGGCTGTTTTAGCACTGTACAGTCGCCTAAGGCTGAAAAGTGGCTTATGTGAAAAATGAGCGTTTCAGAGCGAGAGCAGCCTGTTTTTGCACTGTACAGTCGCCTAAGGCTGAAAAGTGGCTTATGTGAAAAATGAGCGTTTCAGAGCGAGAGCAGCCTGTTTTTGCACTAAGCTGCATTTCACTGAAAAAAGGTCTTTCAAACAGGTTTACTAGCCTGAACTGGTTGAATTTGGATCTTCTTCATGGCAAAGGAGTTTTTACCTGGAATTTCATTCATTAAAGGTGAAAAGTGGCTTATGTGAAAAATGAGCGTTTCAGAGCGATTGGAGGCTGTTTTAGCGCTGAAAAGTGGCTTATGTGAAAAATGAGCGTTTCAGAGCGAGAGCAGCCTGTTTTTGCACTAAGCTGCATTTCACTGAAAAAAGGTCTTTCAAACAGGTTTACTAGCCTGAACTGGTTGAATTTGGATCTTCTTCATGGCAAATGAGTTTTTACCTGGAATTTCATTCATTAAGGCTGAAAAGTGGCTTATGTCAAAAATGAGCGTTTCAGAGCGATAGGAGGCTGTTTTAGCACTGTACAGTCGCCTAAGGCTGAAAAGTGGCTTATGTGAAAAATGAGCGTTTCAGAGCGAGAGCAGCCTGTTTTTGCACTAAGCTGCATTTCACTGAAAAAAGGTCTTTCAAACAGGTTTACTAGCCTGAACTGGTTGAATTTGGATCTTCTTCATGGCAAAGGAGTTTTTACCTGGAATTTAATTCATTAAGGCTGAAAAGTGGGTTATGTCAAAAATGAGCGTTTCAGAGCGATTGGAGGCTGTTTTAGCACTGTACAGTCGCCTAAGGCTGAAAAGTGGCTTATGTGAAAAATGAGCGTTTCAGAGCGAGAGCAGCCTGTTTTTGCACTAAGCTGCATTTCACTGAAAAAAGGTCTTTCAAACAGGTTTACTAGCCTGAACTGGTTGAATTTGGATCTTCTTCATGGCAAAGGAGTTTTTACCTGGAATTTCATTCATTAAAGGTGAAAAGTGGCTTATGTCAAAAATGAGCGTTTCAGAGCGATTGGAGGCTGTTTTAGCGCTGAAAAGTGGCTTATGTGAAAAATGAGCGTTTCAGAGCGAGAGCAGCCTGTTTTTGCACTAAGCTGCATTTCACTGAAAAAAGGTCTTTCAAACAGGTTTACTAGCCTGAACTGGTTGAATTTGGATCTTCTTCATGGCAAAGGAGTTTTTACCTGGAATTTCATTCATTAAAGGTGAAAAGTGGCTTATGTGAAAAATGAGCGTTTCAGAGCGATTGGAGGCTGTTTTAGCGCTGAAAAGTGGCTTATGTGAAAAATGAGCGTTTCAGAGCGAGAGCAGCCTGTTTTTGCACTAAGCTGCATTTCACTGAAAAAAGGTCTTTCAAACAGGTTTACTAGCCTGAACTGGTTGAATTTGGATCTTCTTCATGGCAAAGGAGTTTTTACCTGGAATTTCATTCATTAAAGGTGAAAAGTGGCTTATGTCAAAAATGAGCGTTTCAGAGCGATTGGAGGCTGTTTTAGCGCTGAAAAGTGGCTTATGTGAAAAATGAGCGTTTCAGAGCGAGAGCAGCCTGTTTTTGCACTAAGCTGCATTTCACTGAAAAAAGGTCTTTCAAACAGGTTTACTAGCCTGAACTGGTTGAATTTGGATCTTCTTCATGGCAAAGGAGTTTTTACTTGGAATTTTATTCATTAAGGCTGAAAAGTGGGTTATGTCAAAAAAGAGCGTTTCAGAGCGATAGGAGGCTGTTTTAGCACTGTACAGTCGCCTAAGGCTGAAAAGTGGCTTATGTGAAAAATGAGCGTTTCAGAGCGAGAGGAGGCTGTTTTTGCACTGTGCAGTCGCCTATAAGGCTGAAAAGTGGCTTATGTGAAAAATGAGCGTTTCAGAGCGAGAGCAGCCTGTTTTTGCACTAAGCTGCATTTCACTGAAAAAAGGTCTTTCAAACAGGTTTACTAGCCTGAACTGGTTGAATTTGGATCTTCTTCATGGCAAAGGAGTTTTTACCTGGAATTTCATTCATTAAAGGTGAAAAGTGGCTTATGTCAAAAATGAGCGTTTCAGAGCGATTGGAGGCTGTTTTAGCGCTGAAAAGTGGCTTATGTGAAAAATGAGCGTTTCAGAGCGAGAGCAGCCTGTTTTTGCACTGTACAGTCGCCTAAGGCTGAAAAGTGGCTTATGTGAAAAATGAGCGTTTCAGAGCGAGAGCAGCCTGTTTTTGCACTAAGCTGCATTTCACTGAAAAAAGGTCTTTCAAACAGGTTTACTAGCCTGAACTGGTTGAATTTGGATCTTCTTCATGGCAAAGGAGTTTTTACTTGGAATTTAATTCATTAAGGCTGAAAAGTGGGTTATGTCAAAAATTAGCGTTTCAGAGCGATAGGAGGCTGTTTTAGCACTGTACAGTCGCCTAAGGCTGAAAAGTGGCTTATGTGAAAAATGAGCGTTTCAGAGCGAGAGCAGCCTGTTTTTGCACTAAGCTGCATTTCACTGAAAAAAGGTCTTTCAAACAGGTTTACTAGCCTGAACTGGTTGAATTTGGATCTTCTTCATGGCAAAGGAGTTTTTACCTGGAATTTCATTCATTAAAGGTGAAAAGTGGCTTATGTCAAAAATGAGCGTTTCAGAGCGATTGGAGGCTGTTTTAGCACTGTACAGTCGCCTAAGGCTGAAAAGTGGCTTATGTGAAAAATGAGCGTTTCAGAGCGAGAGCAGCCTGTTTTTGCACTAAGCTGCATTTCACTGAAAAAAGGTCTTTCAAACAGGTTTACTAGCCTGAACTGGTTGAATTTGGATCTTCTTCATGGCAAAGGAGTTTTTACCTGGAATTTCATTCATTAAAGGTGAAAAGTGGCTTATGTGAAAAATGAGCGTTTCAGAGCGATTGGAGGCTGTTTTAGCGCTGAAAAGTGGCTTATGTGAAAAATGAGCGTTTCAGAGCGAGAGCAGCCTGTTTTTGCACTAAGCTGCATTTCACTGAAAAAAGGTCTTTCAAACAGGTTTACTAGCCTGAACTGGTTGAATTTGGATCTTCTTCATGGCAAAGGAGTTTTTACCTGGAATTTCATTCATTAGGGCTGAAAAGTGGGTTATGTCAAAAATGAGCGTTTCAGAGCGATAGGAGGCTGTTTTAGCACTGTAGAGTCGCCTAAGGCTGAAAAGTGGCTTATGTGAAAAATGAGCGTTTCAGAGCGAGAGGAGGCTGTTTTTGCACTGTGCAGTCGCCTATAAGGCTGAAAAGTGGCTTATGTGAAAAATGAGCGTTTCAGAGCGAGAGCAGCCTGTTTTTGCACTAAGCTGCATTTCACTGAAAAAAGGTCTTTCAAACAGGTTTACTAGCCTGAACTTGTTGAATTTGGATCTTCTTCATGGCAAAGGAGTTTTTACCTGGAATTTCATTCATTAAGGCTGAAAAGTGGCTTATGTCAAAAATGAGCGTTTCAGAGCGATTGGAGGCTGTTTTAGCACTGTACAGTCGCCTAAGGCTGAAAAGTGGCTTATGTCAAAAATGAGCGTTTCAGAGCGAGAGCAGCCTGTTTTTGCACTAAGCTGCATTTCACTGAAAAAAGGTCTTTCAAACAGGTTTACTAGCCTGAACTGGTTGAATTTGGATCTTCTTCATGGCAAATGAGTTTTTACCTGGAATTTCATTCATTAAGGCTGAAAAGTGGCTTATGTCAAAAATGAGCGTTTCAGAGCGATAGGAGGCTGTTTTAGCACTGTACAGTCGCCTAAGGCTGAAAAGTGGCTTATGTGAAAAATGAGCGTTTCAGAGCGAGAGCAGCCTGTTTTTGCACTAAGCTGCATTTCACTGAAAAAAGGTCTTTCAAACAGGTTTACTAGCCTGAACTGGTTGAATTTGGATCTTCTTCATGGCAAAGGAGTTTTTACCTGGAATTTAATTCATTAAGGCTGAAAAGTGGGTTATGTCAAAAATGAGCGTTTCAGAGCGATTGGAGGCTGTTTTAGCACTGTACAGTCGCCTAAGGCTGAAAAGTGGCTTATGTGAAAAATGAGCGTTTCAGAGCGAGAGCAGCCTGTTTTTGCACTAAGCTGCATTTCACTGAAAAAAGGTCTTTCAAACAGGTTTACTAGCCTGAACTGGTTGAATTTGGATCTTCTTCATGGCAAAGGAGTTTTTACCTGGAATTTCATTCATTAAAGGTGAAAAGTGGCTTATGTCAAAAATGAGCGTTTCAGAGCGATTGGAGGCTGTTTTAGCGCTGAAAAGTGGCTTATGTGAAAAATGAGCGTTTCAGAGCGAGAGCAGCCTGTTTTTGCACTGTACAGTCGCCTAAGGCTGAAAAGTGGCTTATGTGAAAAATGAGCGTTTCAGAGCGAGAGCAGCCTGTTTTTGCACTAAGCTGCATTTCACTGAAAAAAGGTCTTTCAAACAGGTTTACTAGCCTGAACTGGTTGAATTTGGATCTTCTTCATGGCAAAGGAGTTTTTACTTGGAATTTAATTCATTAAGGCTGAAAAGTGGGTTATGTCAAAAATTAGCGTTTCAGAGCGATAGGAGGCTGTTTTAGCACTGTACAGTCGCCTAAGGCTGAAAAGTGGCTTATGTGAAAAATGAGCGTTTCAGAGCGAGAGCAGCCTGTTTTTGCACTAAGCTGCATTTCACTGAAAAAAGGTCTTTCAAACAGGTTTACTAGCCTGAACTGGTTGAATTTGGATCTTCTTCATGGCAAAGGAGTTTTTACCTGGAATTTCATTCATTAAAGGTGAAAAGTGGCTTATGTCAAAAATGAGCGTTTCAGAGCGATTGGAGGCTGTTTTAGCGCTGAAAAGTGGCTTATGTGAAAAATGAGCGTTTCAGAGCGAGAGCAGCCTGTTTTTGCACTAAGCTGCATTTCACTGAAAAAAGGTCTTTCAAACAGGTTTACTAGCCTGAACTGGTTGAATTTGGATCTTCTTCATGGCAAATGAGTTTTTACCTGGAATTTCATTCATTAAAGGTGAAAAGTGGCTTATGTCAAAAATGAGCGTTTCAGAGCGATTGGAGGCTGTTTTAGCGCTGAAAAGTGGCTTATGTGAAAAATGAGCGTTTCAGAGCGAGAGCAGCCTGTTTTTGCACTAAGCTGCATTTCACTGAAAAAAGGTCTTTCAAACAGGTTTACTAGCCTGAACTGGTTGAATTTGGATCTTCTTCATGGCAAAGGAGTTTTTACTTGGAATTTAATTCATTAAGGCTGAAAAGTGGGTTATGTCAAAAAAGAGCGTTTCAGAGCGATAGGAGGCTGTTTTAGCACTGTACAGTCGCCTAAGGCTGAAAAGTGGCTTATGTGAAAAATGAGCGTTTCAGAGCGAGAGGAGGCTGTTTTTGCACTGTGCAGTCGCCTATAAGGCTGAAAAGTGGCTTATGTGAAAAATGAGCGTTTCAGAGCGAGAGCAGCCTGTTTTTGCACTAAGCTGCATTTCACTGAAAAAAGGTCTTTCAAACAGGTTTACTAGCCTGAACTGGTTGAATTTGGATCTTCTTCATGGCAAAGGAGTTTTTACCTGGAATTTCATTCATTAAAGGTGAAAAGTGGCTTATGTCAAAAATGAGCGTTTCAGAGCGATTGGAGGCTGTTTTAGCGCTGAAAAGTGGCTTATGTGAAAAATGAGCGTTTCAGAGCGAGAGCAGCCTGTTTTTGCACTAAGCTGCATTTCACTGAAAAAAGGTCTTTCAAACAGGTTTACTAGCCTGAACTGGTTGAATTTGGATCTTCTTCATGGCAAAGGAGTTTTTACCTGGAATTTCATTCATTAAAGGTGAAAAGTGGCTTATGTGAAAAATGAGCGTTTCAGAGCGATTGGAGGCTGTTTTAGCGCTGAAAAGTGGCTTATGTGAAAAATGAGCGTTTCAGAGCGATAGGAGGCTGTTTTAGCACTGTACAGTCGCCTAAGGCTGAAAAGTGGCTTATGTGAAAAATGAGCGTTTCAGAGCGAGAGGAGGCTGTTTTTGCACTGTACAGTCGCCTATAAGGCTGAAAAGTGGCTTATGTGAAAAATGAGCGTTTCAGAGCGAGAGCAGCCTGTTTTTGCATTAAGCTGCATTTCACTGAAAAAAGGTCTTTCAAACAGGTTTACTAGCCTGAACTGGTTGAATTTGGATCTTCTTCATGGCAAAGGAGTTTTTACCTGGAATTTCATTCATTAAGGCTGAAAAGTGGCTTATGTCAAAAATGAGCGTTTCAGAGCGATAGGAGGCTGTTTTAGCACTGTACAGTCGCCTAAGGCTGAAAAGTGGCTTATGTGAAAAATGAGCGTTTCAGAGCGAGAGCAGCCTGTTTTTGCACTAAGCTGCATTTCACTGAAAAAAGGTCTTTCAAACAGGTTTACTAGCCTGAACTGGTTGAATTTGGATCTTCTTCATGGCAAAGGAGTTTTTACCTGGAATTTCATTCATTAAAGGTGAAAAGTGGCTTATGTCAAAAATGAGCGTTTCAGAGCGATAGCAGACTGTTTTAGCACTGTACAGTCGCCTAAGCTGCATTTCACTGAAAAAAGGTCTTTCAAACAGGTTTACTAGCCTGAACTGGTTGAATTTGGATCTTCTTCATGGCAAATGAGTTTTTACCTGGAATTTCATTCATTAAGGCTGAAAAGTGGCTTATGTCAAAAATGAGCGTTTCAGAGCGATAGGAGGCTGTTTTAGCACTGTACAGTCGCCTAAGGCTGAAAAGTGGCTTATGTGAAAAATGAGCGTTTCAGAGCGAGAGCAGCCTGTTTTTGCACTAAGCTGCATTTCACTGAAAAAAGGTCTTTCAAACAGGTTTACTAGCCTGAACTGGTTGAATTTGGATCTTCTTCATGGCAAAGGAGTTTTTACCTGAAATTTAATTCATTAAGGCTGAAAAGTGGGTTATGTCAAAAATGAGCGTTTCAGAGCGATTGGAGGCTGTTTTAGCACTGTACAGTCGCCTAAGGCTGAAAAGTGGCTTATGTGAAAAATGAGCGTTTCAGAGCGAGAGCAGCCTGTTTTTGCACTAAGCTGCATTTCACTGAAAAAAGGTCTTTCAAACAGGTTTACTAGCCTGAACTGGTTGAATTTGGATCTTCTTCATGGCAAAGGAGTTTTTACCTGGAATTTCATTCATTAAAGGTGAAAAGTGGCTTATGTCAAAAATGAGCGTTTCAGAGCGATTGGAGGCTGTTTTAGCGCTGAAAAGTGGCTTATGTGAAAAATGAGCGTTTCAGAGCGAGAGCAGCCTGTTTTTGCACTGTACAGTCGCCTAAGGCTGAAAAGTGGCTTATGTGAAAAATGAGCGTTTCAGAGCGAGAGCAGCCTGTTTTTGCACTAAGCTGCATTTCACTGAAAAAAGGTCTTTCAAACAGGTTTACTAGCCTGAACTGGTTGAATTTGGATCTTCTTCATGGCAAAGGAGTTTTTACCTGGAATTTAATTCATTAAGGCTGAAAAGTGGGTTATGTCAAAAATGAGCGTTTCAGAGCGATTGGAGGCTGTTTTAGCACTGTACAGTCGCCTAAGGCTGAAAAGTGGCTTATGTGAAAAATGAGCGTTTCAGAGCGAGAGCAGCCTGTTTTTGCACTAAGCTGCATTTCACTGAAAAAAGGTCTTTCAAACAGGTTTACTAGCCTGAACTGGTTGAATTTGGATCTTCTTCATGGCAAAGGAGTTTTTACCTGGAATTTCATTCATTAAAGGTGAAAAGTGGCTTATGTCAAAAATGAGCGTTTCAGAGCGATTGGAGGCTGTTTTAGCGCTGAAAAGTGGCTTATGTGAAAAATGAGCGTTTCAGAGCGAGAGCAGCCTGTTTTTGCACTGTACAGTCGCCTAAGGCTGAAAAGTGGCTTATGTGAAAAATGAGCGTTTCAGAGCGAGAGCAGCCTGTTTTTGCACTAAGCTGCATTTCACTGAAAAAAGGTCTTTCAAACAGGTTTACTAGCCTGAACTGGTTGAATTTGGATCTTCTTCATGGCAAAGGAGTTTTTACCTGGAATTTCATTCATTAAAGGTGAAAAGTGGCTTATGTGAAAAATGAGCGTTTCAGAGCGATTGGAGGCTGTTTTAGCGCTGAAAAGTGGCTTATGTGAAAAATGAGCGTTTCAGAGCGAGAGCAGCCTGTTTTTGCACTAAGCTGCATTTCACTGAAAAAAGGTCTTTCAAACAGGTTTACTAGCCTGAACTGGTTGAATTTGGATCTTCTTCATGGCAAAGGAGTTTTTACTTGGAATTTAATTCATTAAGGCTGAAAAGTGGGTTATGTCAAAAATGAGCGTTTCAGAGCGATAGGAGGCTGTTTTAGCACTGTACAGTCGCCTAAGGCTGAAAAGTGGCTTATGTGAAAAATGAGCGTTTCAGAGCGAGAGGAGGCTGTTTTTGCACTGTGCAGTCGCCTATAAGGCTGAAAAGTGGCTTATGTGAAAAATGAGCGTTTCAGAGCGAGAGCAGCCTGTTTTTGCACTAAGCTGCATTTCACTGAAAAAAGGTCTTTCAAACAGGTTTACTAGCCTGAACTGGTTGAATTTGGATCTTCTTCATGGCAAAGGAGTTTTTACCTGGAATTTCATTCATTAAAGGTGAAAAGTGGCTTATGTGAAAAATGAGCGTTTCAGAGCGATTGGAGGCTGTTTTAGCGCTGAAAAGTGGCTTATGTGAAAAATGAGCGTTTCAGAGCGAGAGCAGCCTGTTTTTGCACTAAGCTGCATTTCACTGAAAAAAGGTCTTTCAAACAGGTTTACTAGCCTGAACTGGTTGAATTTGGATCTTCTTCATGGCAAAGGAGTTTTTACTTGGAATTTAATTCATTAAGGCTGAAAAGTGGCTTATGTGAAAAATGAGCGTTTCAGAGCGAGAGCAGCCTGTTTTTGCACTAAGCTGCATTTCACTGAAAAAAGGTCTTTCAAACAGGTTTACTAGCCTGAACTGGTTGAATTTGGATCTTCTTCATGGCAAAGGAGTTTTTACCTGGAATTTCATTCATTAAAGGTGAAAAGTGGCTTATGTGAAAAATGAGCGTTTCAGAGCGATTGGAGGCTGTTTTAGCGCTGAAAAGTGGCTTATGTGAAAAATGAGCGTTTCAGAGCGAGAGCAGCCTGTTTTTGCACTGTACAGTCGCCTAAGGCTGAAAAGTGGCTTATGTGAAAAATGAGCGTTTCAGAGCGAGAGCAGCCTGTTTTTGCACTAAGCTGCATTTCACTGAAAAAAGGTCTTTCAAACAGGTTTACTAGCCTGAACTGGTTGAATTTGGATCTTCTTCATGGCAAAGGAGTTTTTACCTGGAATTTCATTCATTAAAGGTGAAAAGTGGCTTATGTGAAAAATGAGCGTTTCAGAGCGATTGGAGGCTGTTTTAGCGCTGAAAAGTGGCTTATGTGAAAAATTAGCGTTTCAGAGCGAGAGCAGCCTGTTTTTGCACTAAGCTGCATTTCACTGAAAAAAGGTCTTTCAAACAGGTTTACTAGCCTGAACTGGTTGAATTTGGATCTTCTTCATGGCAAATGAGTTTTTACCTGGAATTTAATTCATTAAGGCTGAAAAGTGGGTTATGTCAAAAATGAGCGTTTCAGAGCGATAGGAGGCTGTTTTAGCACTGTAGAGTCGCCTAAGGCTGAAAAGTGGCTTATGTGAAAAATGAGCGTTTCAGAGCGAGAGGAGGCTGTTTTTGCACTAAGCTGCATTTCACTGAAAAAAGGTCTTTCAAACAGGTTTACTAGCCTGAACTGGTTGAATTTGGATCTTCTTCATGGCAAAGGAGTTTTTACCTGGAATTTAATTCATTAAGGCTGAAAAGTGGGTTATGTCAAAAATGAGCGTTTCAGAGCGATAGGAGGCTGTTTTAGCACTGTACAGTCGCCTAAGGCTGAAAAGTGGCTTATGTGAAAAATGAGCGTTTCAGAGCGAGAGGAGGCTGTTTTTGCACTGTGCAGTCGCCTATAAGGCTGAAAAGTGGCTTATGTGAAAAATGAGCGTTTCAGAGCGAGAGCAGCCTGTTTTTGCACTAAGCTGCATTTCACTGAAAAAAGGTCTTTCAAACAGGTTTACTAGCCTGAACTGGTTGAATTTGGATCTTCTTCATGGCAAATGAGTTTTTACCTGGAATTTAATTCATTAAGGCTGAAAAGTGGGTTATGTCAAAAATGAGCGTTTCAGAGCGATAGGAGGCTGTTTTAGCGCTGAAAAGTGGCTTATGTGAAAAATGAGCGTTTCAGAGCGAGAGCAGCCTGTTTTTGCACTAAGCTGCATTTCACTGAAAAAAGGTCTTTCAAACAGGTTTACTAGCCTGAACTGGTTGAATTTGGATCTTCTTCATGGCAAAGGAGTTTTTACCTGGAATTTAATTCATTAAGGCTGAAAAGTGGGTTATGTCAAAAATGAGCGTTTCAGAGCGATAGGAGGCTGTTTTAGCACTGTACAGTCGCCTAAGGCTGAAAAGTGGCTTATGTGAAAAATGAGCGTTTCAGAGCGAGAGGAGGCTGTTTTTGCACTGTGCAGTCGCCTATAAGGCTGAAAAGTGGCTTATGTGAAAAATGAGCGTTTCAGAGCGAGAGCAGCCTGTTTTTGCACTAAGCTGCATTTCACTGAAAAAAGGTCTTTCAAACAGGTTTACTAGCCTGAACTGGTTGAATTTGGATCTTCTTCATGGCAAAGGAGTTTTTACCTGGAATTTCATTCATTAAAGGTGAAAAGTGGCTTATGTCAAAAATGAGCGTTTCAGAGCGATTGGAGGCTGTTTTAGCGCTGAAAAGTGGCTTATGTGAAAAATGAGCGTTTCAGAGCGAGAGCAGCCTGTTTTTGCACTAAGCTGCATTTCACTGAAAAAAGGTCTTTCAAACAGGTTTACTAGCCTGAACTGGTTGAATTTGGATCTTCTTCATGGCAAATGAGTTTTTACCTGGAATTTAATTCATTAAGGCTGAAAAGTGGGTTATGTCAAAAATGAGCGTTTCAGAGCGATAGGAGGCTGTTTTAGCACTGTAGAGTCGCCTAAGGCTGAAAAGTGGCTTATGTGAAAAATGAGCGTTTCAGAGCGAGAGGAGGCTGTTTTTGCACTGTGCAGTCGCCTATAAGGCTGAAAAGTGGCTCATGTGAAAAATGAGCGTTTCAGAGCGAGAGCAGCCTGTTTTTGCACTAAGCTGCATTTCACTGAAAAAAGGTCTTTCAAACAGGTTTACTAGCCTGAACTGGTTGAATTTGGATCTTCTTCATGGCAAAGGAGTTTTTACCTGGAATTTCATTCATTAAAGGTGAAAAGTGGCTTATGTCAAAAATGAGCGTTTCAGAGCGATTGGAGGCTGTTTTAGCGCTGAAAAGTGGCTTATGTGAAAAATGAGCGTTTCAGAGCGAGAGCAGCCTGTTTTTGCACTAAGCTGCATTTCACTGAAAAAAGGTCTTTCAAACAGGTTTACTAGCCTGAACTGGTTGAATTTGGATCTTCTTCATGGCAAAGGAGTTTTTACCTGGAATTTCATTCATTAAAGGTGAAAAGTGGCTTATGTGAAAAATGAGCGTTTCAGAGCGATTGGAGGCTGTTTTAGCGCTGAAAAGTGGCTTATGTGAAAAATGAGCGTTTCAGAGCGATAGGAGGCTGTTTTAGCACTGTACAGTCGCCTAAGGCTGAAAAGTGGCTTATGTGAAAAATGAGCGTTTCAGAGCGAGAGGAGGCTGTTTTTGCACTGTACAGTCGCCTATAAGGCTGAAAAGTGGCTTATGTGAAAAATGAGCGTTTCAGAGCGAGAGCAGCCTGTTTTTGCATTAAGCTGCATTTCACTGAAAAAAGGCCTTTCAAACAGGTTTACTAGCCTGAACTGGTTGAATTTGGATCTTCTTCATGGCAAAGGAGTTTTTACCTGGAATTTCATTCATTAAGGCTGAAAAGTGGCTTATGTCAAAAATGAGCGTTTCAGAGCGATAGGAGGCTGTTTTAGCACTGTACAGTCGCCTAAGGCTGAAAAGTGGCTTATGTGAAAAATGAGCGTTTCAGAGCGAGAGCAGCCTGTTTTTGCACTAAGCTGCATTTCACTGAAAAAAGGTCTTTCAAACAGGTTTACTAGCCTGAACTGGTTGAATTTGGATCTTCTTCATGGCAAAGGAGTTTTTACCTGGAATTTCATTCATTAAAGGTGAAAAGTGGCTTATGTCAAAAATGAGCGTTTCAGAGCGATAGCAGACTGTTTTAGCACTGTACAGTCGCCTAAGCTGCATTTCACTGAAAAAAGGTCTTTCAAACAGGTTTACTAGCCTGAACTGGTTGAATTTGGATCTTCTTCATGGCAAATGAGTTTTTACCTGGAATTTCATTCATTAAGGCTGAAAAGTGGCTTATGTCAAAAATGAGCGTTTCAGAGCGATAGGAGGCTGTTTTAGCACTGTACAGTCGCCTAAGGCTGAAAAGTGGCTTATGTGAAAAATGAGCGTTTCAGAGCGAGAGCAGCCTGTTTTTGCACTAAGCTGCATTTCACTGAAAAAAGGTCTTTCAAACAGGTTTACTAGCCTGAACTGGTTGAATTTGGATCTTCTTCATGGCAAAGGAGTTTTTACCTGAAATTTAATTCATTAAGGCTGAAAAGTGGGTTATGTCAAAAATGAGCGTTTCAGAGCGATTGGAGGCTGTTTTAGCACTGTACAGTCGCCTAAGGCTGAAAAGTGGCTTATGTGAAAAATGAGCGTTTCAGAGCGAGAGCAGCCTGTTTTTGCACTAAGCTGCATTTCACTGAAAAAAGGTCTTTCAAACAGGTTTACTAGCCTGAACTGGTTGAATTTGGATCTTCTTCATGGCAAAGGAGTTTTTACCTGGAATTTCATTCATTAAAGGTGAAAAGTGGCTTATGTCAAAAATGAGCGTTTCAGAGCGATTGGAGGCTGTTTTAGCGCTGAAAAGTGGCTTATGTGAAAAATGAGCGTTTCAGAGCGAGAGCAGCCTGTTTTTGCACTGTACAGTCGCCTAAGGCTGAAAAGTGGCTTATGTGAAAAATGAGCGTTTCAGAGCGAGAGCAGCCTGTTTTTGCACTAAGCTGCATTTCACTGAAAAAAGGTCTTTCAAACAGGTTTACTAGCCTGAACTGGTTGAATTTGGATCTTCTTCATGGCAAAGGAGTTTTTACCTGGAATTTAATTCATTAAGGCTGAAAAGTGGGTTATGTCAAAAATGAGCGTTTCAGAGCGATTGGAGGCTGTTTTAGCACTGTACAGTCGCCTAAGGCTGAAAAGTGGCTTATGTGAAAAATGAGCGTTTCAGAGCGAGAGCAGCCTGTTTTTGCACTAAGCTGCATTTCACTGAAAAAAGGTCTTTCAAACAGGTTTACTAGCCTGAACTGGTTGAATTTGGATCTTCTTCATGGCAAAGGAGTTTTTACCTGGAATTTCATTCATTAAAGGTGAAAAGTGGCTTATGTCAAAAATGAGCGTTTCAGAGCGATTGGAGGCTGTTTTAGCGCTGAAAAGTGGCTTATGTGAAAAATGAGCGTTTCAGAGCGAGAGCAGCCTGTTTTTGCACTGTACAGTCGCCTAAGGCTGAAAAGTGGCTTATGTGAAAAATGAGCGTTTCAGAGCGAGAGCAGCCTGTTTTTGCACTAAGCTGCATTTCACTGAAAAAAGGTCTTTCAAACAGGTTTACTAGCCTGAACTGGTTGAATTTGGATCTTCTTCATGGCAAAGGAGTTTTTACCTGGAATTTCATTCATTAAAGGTGAAAAGTGGCTTATGTGAAAAATGAGCGTTTCAGAGCGATTGGAGGCTGTTTTAGCGCTGAAAAGTGGCTTATGTGAAAAATGAGCGTTTCAGAGCGAGAGCAGCCTGTTTTTGCACTAAGCTGCATTTCACTGAAAAAAGGTCTTTCAAACAGGTTTACTAGCCTGAACTGGTTGAATTTGGATCTTCTTCATGGCAAAGGAGTTTTTACTTGGAATTTAATTCATTAAGGCTGAAAAGTGGGTTATGTCAAAAATGAGCGTTTCAGAGCGATAGGAGGCTGTTTTAGCACTGTACAGTCGCCTAAGGCTGAAAAGTGGCTTATGTGAAAAATGAGCGTTTCAGAGCGAGAGGAGGCTGTTTTTGCACTGTGCAGTCGCCTATAAGGCTGAAAAGTGGCTTATGTGAAAAATGAGCGTTTCAGAGCGAGAGCAGCCTGTTTTTGCACTAAGCTGCATTTCACTGAAAAAAGGTCTTTCAAACAGGTTTACTAGCCTGAACTGGTTGAATTTGGATCTTCTTCATGGCAAAGGAGTTTTTACCTGGAATTTCATTCATTAAAGGTGAAAAGTGGCTTATGTGAAAAATGAGCGTTTCAGAGCGATTGGAGGCTGTTTTAGCGCTGAAAAGTGGCTTATGTGAAAAATGAGCGTTTCAGAGCGAGAGCAGCCTGTTTTTGCACTAAGCTGCATTTCACTGAAAAAAGGTCTTTCAAACAGGTTTACTAGCCTGAACTGGTTGAATTTGGATCTTCTTCATGGCAAAGGAGTTTTTACTTGGAATTTAATTCATTAAGGCTGAAAAGTGGCTTATGTGAAAAATGAGCGTTTCAGAGCGAGAGCAGCCTGTTTTTGCACTAAGCTGCATTTCACTGAAAAAAGGTCTTTCAAACAGGTTTACTAGCCTGAACTGGTTGAATTTGGATCTTCTTCATGGCAAAGGAGTTTTTACCTGGAATTTCATTCATTAAAGGTGAAAAGTGGCTTATGTGAAAAATGAGCGTTTCAGAGCGATTGGAGGCTGTTTTAGCGCTGAAAAGTGGCTTATGTGAAAAATGAGCGTTTCAGAGCGAGAGCAGCCTGTTTTTGCACTGTACAGTCGCCTAAGGCTGAAAAGTGGCTTATGTGAAAAATGAGCGTTTCAGAGCGAGAGCAGCCTGTTTTTGCACTAAGCTGCATTTCACTGAAAAAAGGTCTTTCAAACAGGTTTACTAGCCTGAACTGGTTGAATTTGGATCTTCTTCATGGCAAAGGAGTTTTTACCTGGAATTTCATTCATTAAAGGTGAAAAGTGGCTTATGTGAAAAATGAGCGTTTCAGAGCGATTGGAGGCTGTTTTAGCGCTGAAAAGTGGCTTATGTGAAAAATTAGCGTTTCAGAGCGAGAGCAGCCTGTTTTTGCACTAAGCTGCATTTCACTGAAAAAAGGTCTTTCAAACAGGTTTACTAGCCTGAACTGGTTGAATTTGGATCTTCTTCATGGCAAATGAGTTTTTACCTGGAATTTAATTCATTAAGGCTGAAAAGTGGGTTATGTCAAAAATGAGCGTTTCAGAGCGATAGGAGGCTGTTTTAGCACTGTAGAGTCGCCTAAGGCTGAAAAGTGGCTTATGTGAAAAATGAGCGTTTCAGAGCGAGAGGAGGCTGTTTTTGCACTAAGCTGCATTTCACTGAAAAAAGGTCTTTCAAACAGGTTTACTAGCCTGAACTGGTTGAATTTGGATCTTCTTCATGGCAAAGGAGTTTTTACCTGGAATTTAATTC
Source organism: Pagrus pagrus (assembly GCF_965226575.1). NCBI lineage: Eukaryota > Metazoa > Chordata > Actinopteri > Spariformes > Sparidae > Pagrus > Pagrus pagrus. The sequence continues at coordinate 28,057 of NW_028175333.1, forward strand.
ATTAAGGCTGAAAAGTGGGTTATGTCAAAAATGAGCGTTTCAGAGCGATAGGAGGCTGTTTTAGCACTGTACAGTCGCCTAAGGCTGAAAAGTGGCTTATGTGAAAAATGAGCGTTTCAGAGCGAGAGGAGGCTGTTTTTGCACTGTGCAGTCGCCTATAAGGCTGAAAAGTGGCTTATGTGAAAAATGAGCGTTTCAGAGCGAGAGCAGCCTGTTTTTGCACTAAGCTGCATTTCACTGAAAAAAGGTCTTTCAAACAGGTTTACTAGCCTGAACTGGTTGAATTTGGATCTTCTTCATGGCAAATGAGTTTTTACCTGGAATTTAATTCATTAAGGCTGAAAAGTGGGTTATGTCAAAAATGAGCGTTTCAGAGCGATAGGAGGCTGTTTTAGCGCTGAAAAGTGGCTTATGTGAAAAATGAGCGTTTCAGAGCGAGAGCAGCCTGTTTTTGCACTAAGCTGCATTTCACTGAAAAAAGGTCTTTCAAACAGGTTTACTAGCCTGAACTGGTTGAATTTGGATCTTCTTCATGGCAAAGGAGTTTTTACCTGGAATTTAATTCATTAAGGCTGAAAAGTGGGTTATGTCAAAAATGAGCGTTTCAGAGCGATAGGAGGCTGTTTTAGCACTGTACAGTCGCCTAAGGCTGAAAAGTGGCTTATGTGAAAAATGAGCGTTTCAGAGCGAGAGGAGGCTGTTTTTGCACTGTGCAGTCGCCTATAAGGCTGAAAAGTGGCTTATGTGAAAAATGAGCGTTTCAGAGCGAGAGCAGCCTGTTTTTGCACTAAGCTGCATTTCACTGAAAAAAGGTCTTTCAAACAGGTTTACTAGCCTGAACTGGTTGAATTTGGATCTTCTTCATGGCAAAGGAGTTTTTACCTGGAATTTCATTCATTAAAGGTGAAAAGTGGCTTATGTCAAAAATGAGCGTTTCAGAGCGATTGGAGGCTGTTTTAGCGCTGAAAAGTGGCTTATGTGAAAAATGAGCGTTTCAGAGCGAGAGCAGCCTGTTTTTGCACTAAGCTGCATTTCACTGAAAAAAGGTCTTTCAAACAGGTTTACTAGCCTGAACTGGTTGAATTTGGATCTTCTTCATGGCAAATGAGTTTTTACCTGGAATTTAATTCATTAAGGCTGAAAAGTGGGTTATGTCAAAAATGAGCGTTTCAGAGCGATAGGAGGCTGTTTTAGCACTGTAGAGTCGCCTAAGGCTGAAAAGTGGCTTATGTGAAAAATGAGCGTTTCAGAGCGAGAGGAGGCTGTTTTTGCACTGTGCAGTCGCCTATAAGGCTGAAAAGTGGCTCATGTGAAAAATGAGCGTTTCAGAGCGAGAGCAGCCTGTTTTTGCACTAAGCTGCATTTCACTGAAAAAAGGTCTTTCAAACAGGTTTACTAGCCTGAACTGGTTGAATTTGGATCTTCTTCATGGCAAAGGAGTTTTTACCTGGAATTTAATTCATTAAAGGTGAAAAGTGGCTTATGTCAAAAATGAGCGTTTCAGAGCGATTGGAGGCTGTTTTAGCGCTGAAAAGTGGCTTATGTGAAAAATGAGCGTTTCAGAGCGAGAGCAGCCTGTTTTTGCACTAAGCTGCATTTCACTGAAAAAAGGTCTTTCAAACAGGTTTACTAGCCTGAACTGGTTGAATTTGGATCTTCTTCATGGCAAATGAGTTTTTACCTGGAATTTAATTCATTAAAGGTGAAAAGTGGCTTATGTGAAAAATGAGCGTTTCAGAGCGATTGGAGGCTGTTTTAGCGCTGAAAAGTGGCTTATGTGAAAAATGAGCGTTTCAGAGCGAGAGCAGCCTGTTTTTGCACTAAGCTGCATTTCACTGAAAAAAGGTCTTTCAAACAGGTTTACTAGCCTGAACTGGTTGAATTTGGATCTTCTTCATGGCAAAGGAGTTTTTACCTGGAATTTAATTCATTAAGGCTGAAAAGTGGGTTATGTCAAAAATGAGCGTTTCAGAGCGATAGGAGGCTGTTTTAGCACTGTACAGTCGCCTAAGGCTGAAAAGTGGCTTATGTGAAAAATGAGCGTTTCAGAGCGAGAGGAGGCTGTTTTTGCACTGTGCAGTCGCCTATAAGGCTGAAAAGTGGCTTATGTGAAAAATGAGCGTTTCAGAGCGAGAGCAGCCTGTTTTTGCACTAAGCTGCATTTCACTGAAAAAAGGTCTTTCAAACAGGTTTACTAGCCTGAACTGGTTGAATTTGGATCTTCTTCATGGCAAAGGAGTTTTTACCTGGAATTTCATTCATTAAAGGTGAAAAGTGGCTTATGTCAAAAATGAGCGTTTCAGAGCGATTGGAGGCTGTTTTAGCGCTGAAAAGTGGCTTATGTGAAAAATGAGCGTTTCAGAGCGAGAGCAGCCTGTTTTTGCACTAAGCTGCATTTCACTGAAAAAAGGTCTTTCAAACAGGTTTACTAGCCTGAACTGGTTGAATTTGGATCTTCTTCATGGCAAAGGAGTTTTTACCTGGAATTTAATTCATTAAGGCTGAAAAGTGGGTTATGTCAAAAATGAGCGTTTCAGAGCGATAGGAGGCTGTTTTAGCACTGTACAGTCGCCTAAGGCTGAAAAGTGGCTTATGTGAAAAATGAGCGTTTCAGAGCGAGAGGAGGCTGTTTTTGCACTGTGCAGTCGCCTATAAGGCTGAAAAGTGGCTTATGTGAAAAATGAGCGTTTCAGAGCGAGAGCAGCCTGTTTTTGCACTAAGCTGCATTTCACTGAAAAAAGGTCTTTCAAACAGGTTTACTAGCCTGAACTGGTTGAATTTGGATCTTCTTCATGGCAAATGAGTTTTTACCTGGAATTTAATTCATTAAGGCTGAAAAGTGGGTTATGTCAAAAATGAGCGTTTCAGAGCGATAGGAGGCTGTTTTAGCGCTGAAAAGTGGCTTATGTGAAAAATGAGCGTTTCAGAGCGAGAGCAGCCTGTTTTTGCACTAAGCTGCATTTCACTGAAAAAAGGTCTTTCAAACAGGTTTACTAGCCTGAACTGGTTGAATTTGGATCTTCTTCATGGCAAAGGAGTTTTTACCTGGAATTTAATTCATTAAGGCTGAAAAGTGGGTTATGTCAAAAATGAGCGTTTCAGAGCGATAGGAGGCTGTTTTAGCACTGTACAGTCGCCTAAGGCTGAAAAGTGGCTTATGTGAAAAATGAGCGTTTCAGAGCGAGAGGAGGCTGTTTTTGCACTGTGCAGTCGCCTATAAGGCTGAAAAGTGGCTTATGTGAAAAATGAGCGTTTCAGAGCGAGAGCAGCCTGTTTTTGCACTAAGCTGCATTTCACTGAAAAAAGGTCTTTCAAACAGGTTTACTAGCCTGAACTGGTTGAATTTGGATCTTCTTCATGGCAAATGAGTTTTTACCTGGAATTTAATTCATTAAGGCTGAAAAGTGGGTTATGTCAAAAATGAGCGTTTCAGAGCGATAGGAGGCTGTTTTAGCGCTGAAAAGTGGCTTATGTGAAAAATGAGCGTTTCAGAGCGAGAGCAGCCTGTTTTTGCACTAAGCTGCATTTCACTGAAAAAAGGTCTTTCAAACAGGTTTACTAGCCTGAACTGGTTGAATTTGGATCTTCTTCATGGCAAAGGAGTTTTTACCTGGAATTTCATTCATTAAGGCTGAAAAGTGGGTTATGTCAAAAATGAGCGTTTCAGAGCGATAGGAGGCTGTTTTAGCACTGTACAGTCGCCTAAGGCTGAAAAGTGGCTTATGTGAAAAATGAGCGTTTCAGAGCGAGAGGAGGCTGTTTTTGCACTGTGCAGTCGCCTATAAGGCTGAAAAGTGGCTTATGTGAAAAATGAGCGTTTCAGAGCGAGAGCAGCCTGTTTTTGCACTAAGCTGCATTTCACTGAAAAAAGGTTTTTCAAACAGGTTTACTAGCCTGAACTGGTTGAATTTGGATCTTCTTCATGGCAAAGGAGTTTTTACCTGGAATTTCATTCATTAAAGGTGAAAAGTGGCTTATGTGAAAAATGAGCGTTTCAGAGCGATTGGAGGCTGTTTTAGCGCTGAAAAGTGGCTTATGTGAAAAATGAGCGTTTCAGAGCGAGAGCAGCCTGTTTTTGCACTGTGCAGTCGCCTAAGGCTGAAAAGTGGCTTATGTGAAAAATGAGCGTTTCAGAGCGAGAGCAGCCTGTTTTTGCACTAAGCTGCATTTCACTGAAAAAAGGTCTTTCAAACAGGTTTACTAGCCTGAACTGGTTGAATTTGGATCTTCTTCATGGCAAAGGAGTTTTTACCTGGAATTTCATTCATTAAAGGTGAAAAGTGGCTTATGTCAAAAATGAGCGTTTCAGAGCGATAGGAGGCTGTTTTAGCACTGTACAGTCGCCTAAGGCTGAAAAGTGGCTTATGTGAAAAATGAGCGTTTCAGAGCGAGAGGAGGCTGTTTTTGCACTGTGCAGTCGCCTATAAGGCTGAAAAGTGGCTTATGTGAAAAATGAGCGTTTCAGAGCGAGAGCAGCCTGTTTTTGCACTAAGCTGCATTTCACTGAAAAAAGGTCTTTCAAACAGGTTTACTAGCCTGAACTGGTTGAATTTGGATCTTCTTCATGGCAAAGGAGTTTTTACCTGGAATTTCATTCATTAAAGGTGAAAAGTGGCTTATGCCAAAAATGAGCGTTTCAGAGCGATTGGAGGCTGTTTTAGCGCTGAAAAGTGGCTTATGTGAAAAATGAGCGTTTCAGAGCGAGAGCAGCCTGTTTTTGCACTAAGCTGCGTTTCACTGAAAAAAGGTCTTTCAAACAGGTTTACTAGCCTGAACTGGTTGAATTTGGATCTTCTTCATGGCAAATGAGTTTTTACCTGGAATTTAATTCATTAAGGCTGAAAAGTGGGTTATGTCAAAAATGAGCGTTTCAGAGCGATAGGAGGCTGTTTTAACACTGTACAGTCGCCTAAGGCTGAAAAGTGGCTTATGTGAAAAATGAGCGTTTCAGAGCGAGAGCAGCCTGTTTTTGCACTAAGCTGCATTTCACTGAAAAAAGGTCTTTCAAACAGGTTTACTAGCCTGAACTGGTTGAATTTGGATCTTCTTCATGGCAAAGGAGTTTTTACCTGGAATTTCATTCATTAAAGGTGAAAAGTGGCTTATGTGAAAAATGAGCGTTTCAGAGCGATTGGAGGCTGTTTTAGCGCTATAAAGTGGCTTATGTGAAAAATGAGCGTTTCAGAGCGAGAGCAGCCTGTTTTTGCACTAAGCTGCATTTCACTGAAAAAAGGTCTTTCAAACAGGTTTAAAAGCCTGAACTGGTTGAATTTGGATCTTCTTCATGGCAAAGGAGTTTTTACTTGGAATTTAATTCATTAAGGCTGAAAAGTGGGTTATGTCAAAAATGAGCGTTTCAGAGCGATAGGAGGCTGTTTTAGCACTGTAGAGTCGCCTAAGGCTGAAAAGTGGCTTATGTGAAAAATGAGCGTTTCAGAGCGAGAGGAGGCTGTTTTTGCACTGTGCAGTCGCCTATAAGGCTGAAAAGTGGCTTATGTGAAAAATGAGCGTTTCAGAGCGAGAGCAGCCTGTTTTTGCACTAAGCTGCATTTCACTGAAAAAAGGTCTTTCAAACAGGTTTACTAGCCTGAACTGGTTGAATTTGGATCTTCTTCATGGCAAAGGAGTTTTTACCTGGAATTTCATTCATTAAAGGTGAAAAGTGGCTTATGTGAAAAATGAGCGTTTCAGAGCGATTGGAGGCTGTTTTAGCGCTGAAAAGTGGCTTATGTGAAAAATGAGCGTTTCAGAGCGAGAGCAGCCTGTTTTTGCACTAAGCTGCATTTCACTGAAAAAAGGTCTTTCAAACAGGTTTACTAGCCTGAACTGGTTGAATTTGGATCTTCTTCATGGCAAAGGAGTTTTTACCTGGAATTTAATTCATTAAGGCTGAAAAGTGGGTTATGTCAAAAATGAGCGTTTCAGAGCGATAGGAGGCTGTTTTAGCACTGTACAGTCGCCTAAGGCTGAAAAGTGGCTTATGTGAAAAATGAGCGTTTCAGAGCGAGAGGAGGCTGTTTTTGCACTGTGCAGTCGCCTATAAGGCTGAAAAGTGGCTTATGTGAAAAATGAGCGTTTCAGAGCGAGAGCAGCCTGTTTTTGCACTAAGCTGCATTTCACTGAAAAAAGGTCTTTCAAACAGGTTTACTAGCCTGAACTGGTTGAATTTGGATCTTCTTCATGGCAAATGAGTTTTTACCTGGAATTTAATTCATTAAGGCTGAAAAGTGGGTTATGTCAAAAATGAGCGTTTCAGAGCGATAGGAGGCTGTTTTAGCGCTGAAAAGTGGCTTATGTGAAAAATGAGCGTTTCAGAGCGAGAGCAGCCTGTTTTTGCACTAAGCTGCATTTCACTGAAAAAAGGTCTTTCAAACAGGTTTACTAGCCTGAACTGGTTGAATTTGGATCTTCTTCATGGCAAAGGAGTTTTTACCTGGAATTTCATTCATTAAGGCTGAAAAGTGGGTTATGTCAAAAATGAGCGTTTCAGAGCGATAGGAGGCTGTTTTAGCACTGTACAGTCGCCTAAGGCTGAAAAGTGGCTTATGTGAAAAATGAGCGTTTCAGAGCGAGAGGAGGCTGTTTTTGCACTGTGCAGTCGCCTATAAGGCTGAAAAGTGGCTTATGTGAAAAATGAGCGTTTCAGAGCGAGAGCAGCCTGTTTTTGCACTAAGCTGCATTTCACTGAAAAAAGGTTTTTCAAACAGGTTTACTAGCCTGAACTGGTTGAATTTGGATCTTCTTCATGGCAAAGGAGTTTTTACCTGGAATTTCATTCATTAAAGGTGAAAAGTGGCTTATGTCAAAAATGAGCGTTTCAGAGCGATTGGAGGCTGTTTTAGCGCTGAAAAGTGGCTTATGTGAAAAATGAGCGTTTCAGAGCGAGAGCAGCCTGTTTTTGCACTGTGCAGTCGCCTAAGGCTGAAAAGTGGCTTATGTGAAAAATGAGCGTTTCAGAGCGAGAGCAGCCTGTTTTTGCACTAAGCTGCATTTCACTGAAAAAAGGTCTTTCAAACAGGTTTACTAGCCTGAACTGGTTGAATTTGGATCTTCTTCATGGCAAAGGAGTTTTTACCTGGAATTTCATTCATTAAAGGTGAAAAGTGGCTTATGTCAAAAATGAGCGTTTCAGAGCGATAGGAGGCTGTTTTAGCACTGTACAGTCGCCTAAGGCTGAAAAGTGGCTTATGTGAAAAATGAGCGTTTCAGAGCGAGAGGAGGCTGTTTTTGCACTGTGCAGTCGCCTATAAGGCTGAAAAGTGGCTTATGTGAAAAATGAGCGTTTCAGAGCGAGAGCAGCCTGTTTTTGCACTAAGCTGCATTTCACTGAAAAAAGGTCTTTCAAACAGGTTTACTAGCCTGAACTGGTTGAATTTGGATCTTCTTCATGGCAAAGGAGTTTTTACCTGGAATTTCATTCATTAAAGGTGAAAAGTGGCTTATGCCAAAAATGAGCGTTTCAGAGCGATTGGAGGCTGTTTTAGCGCTGAAAAGTGGCTTATGTGAAAAATGAGCGTTTCAGAGCGAGAGCAGCCTGTTTTTGCACTAAGCTGCGTTTCACTGAAAAAAGGTCTTTCAAACAGGTTTACTAGCCTGAACTGGTTGAATTTGGATCTTCTTCATGGCAAATGAGTTTTTACCTGGAATTTAATTCATTAAGGCTGAAAAGTGGGTTATGTCAAAAATGAGCGTTTCAGAGCGATAGGAGGCTGTTTTAACACTGTACAGTCGCCTAAGGCTGAAAAGTGGCTTATGTGAAAAATGAGCGTTTCAGAGCGAGAGCAGCCTGTTTTTGCACTAAGCTGCATTTCACTGAAAAAAGGTCTTTCAAACAGGTTTACTAGCCTGAACTGGTTGAATTTGGATCTTCTTCATGGCAAAGGAGTTTTTACCTGGAATTTCATTCATTAAAGGTGAAAAGTGGCTTATGTGAAAAATGAGCGTTTCAGAGCGATTGGAGGCTGTTTTAGCGCTATAAAGTGGCTTATGTGAAAAATGAGCGTTTCAGAGCGAGAGCAGCCTGTTTTTGCACTAAGCTGCATTTCACTGAAAAAAGGTCTTTCAAACAGGTTTAAAAGCCTGAACTGGTTGAATTTGGATCTTCTTCATGGCAAAGGAGTTTTTACTTGGAATTTAATTCATTAAGGCTGAAAAGTGGGTTATGTCAAAAATGAGCGTTTCAGAGCGATAGGAGGCTGTTTTAGCACTGTAGAGTCGCCTAAGGCTGAAAAGTGGCTTATGTGAAAAATGAGCGTTTCAGAGCGAGAGGAGGCTGTTTTTGCACTGTGCAGTCGCCTATAAGGCTGAAAAGTGGCTTATGTGAAAAATGAGCGTTTCAGAGCGAGAGCAGCCTGTTTTTGCACTAAGCTGCATTTCACTGAAAAAAGGTCTTTCAAACAGGTTTACTAGCCTGAACTGGTTGAATTTGGATCTTCTTCATGGCAAAGGAGTTTTTACCTGGAATTTCATTCATTAAAGGTGAAAAGTGGCTTATGTGAAAAATGAGCGTTTCAGAGCGATAGGAGGCTGTTTTAGCACTGTACAGTCGCCTAAGGCTGAAAAGTGGCTTATGTGAAAAATGAGCGTTTCAGAGCGATTGGAGGCTGTTTTAGCGCTGAAAAGTGGCTTATGTGAAAAATGAGCGTTTCAGAGCGAGAGCAGCCTGTTTTTGCACTAAGCTGCATTTCACTGAAAAAAGGTCTTTCAAACAGGTTTACTAGCCTGAACTGGTTGAATTTGGATCTTCTTCATGGCAAAGTAGTTTTTACCTGGAATTTCATTCATTAAGGCTGAAAAGTGGGTTATGTCAAAAATGAGCGTTTCAGAGCGATAGGAGGCTGTTTTAGCACTGTACAGTCGCCTAAGGCTGAAAAGTGGCTTATGTGAAAAATGAGCGTTTCAGAGCGAGAGGAGGCTGTTTTTGCACTAACCTGCATTTCACTGAAAAAAGGTCTTTCAAACAGGTTTACTAGCCTGAACTGGTTGAATTTGGATCTTCTTCATGGCAAAGGAGTTTTTACCTGGAATTTAATTCATTAAGGCTGAAAAGTGGGTTATGTCAAAAATGAGCGTTTCAGAGCGATAGGAGGCTGTTTTAGCACTGTACAGTCGCCTAAGGCTGAAAAGTGGCTTATGTGAAAAATGAGCGTTTCAGAGCGAGAGGAGGCTGTTTTTGCACTGTGCAGTCGCCTATAAGGCTGAAAAGTGGCTTATGTGAAAAATGAGCGTTTCAGAGCGAGAGCAGCCTGTTTTTGCACTAAGCTGCATTTCACTGAAAAAAGGTCTTTCAAACAGGTTTACTAGCCTGAACTGGTTGAATTTGGATCTTCTTCATGGCAAAGGAGTTTTTACCTGGAATTTCATTCATTAAAGGTGAAAAGTGGCTTATGTCAAAAATGAGCGTTTCAGAGCGATTGGAGGCTGTTTTAGCGCTGAAAAGTGGCTTATGTGAAAAATGAGCGTTTCAGAGCGAGAGCAGCCTGTTTTTGCACTAAGCTGCATTTCACTGAAAAAAGGTCTTTCAAACAGGTTTACTAGCCTGAACTGGTTGAATTTGGATCTTCTTCATGGCAAAGGAGTTTTTACCTGGAATTTAATTCATTAAGGCTGAAAAGTGGGTTATGTCAAAAATGAGCGTTTCAGAGCGATAGGAGGCTGTTTTAGCACTGTACAGTCGCCTAAGGCTGAAAAGTGGCTTATGTGAAAAATGAGCGTTTCAGAGCGAGAGGAGGCTGTTTTTGCACTGTGCAGTCGCCTATAAGGCTGAAAAGTGGCTTATGTGAAAAATGAGCGTTTCAGAGCGAGAGCAGCCTGTTTTTGCACTAAGCTGCATTTCACTGAAAAAAGGTCTTTCAAACAGGTTTACTAGCCTGAACTGGTTGAATTTGGATCTTCTTCATGGCAAATGAGTTTTTACCTGGAATTTAATTCATTAAGGCTGAAAAGTGGGTTATGTCAAAAATGAGCGTTTCAGAGCGATAGGAGGCTGTTTTAGCGCTGAAAAGTGGCTTATGTGAAAAATGAGCGTTTCAGAGCGAGAGCAGCCTGTTTTTGCACTAAGCTGCATTTCACTGAAAAAAGGTCTTTCAAACAGGTTTACTAGCCTGAACTGGTTGAATTTGGATCTTCTTCATGGCAAAGGAGTTTTTACCTGGAATTTAATTCATTAAGGCTGAAAAGTGGGTTATGTCAAAAATGAGCGTTTCAGAGCGATAGGAGGCTGTTTTAGCACTGTACAGTCGCCTAAGGCTGAAAAGTGGCTTATGTGAAAAATGAGCGTTTCAGAGCGAGAGGAGGCTGTTTTTGCACTGTGCAGTCGCCTATAAGGCTGAAAAGTGGCTTATGTGAAAAATGAGCGTTTCAGAGCGAGAGCAGCCTGTTTTTGCACTAAGCTGCATTTCACTGAAAAAAGGTCTTTCAAACAGGTTTACTAGCCTGAACTGGTTGAATTTGGATCTTCTTCATGGCAAATGAGTTTTTACCTGGAATTTAATTCATTAAGGCTGAAAAGTGGGTTATGTCAAAAATGAGCGTTTCAGAGCGATAGGAGGCTGTTTTAGCGCTGAAAAGTGGCTTATGTGAAAAATGAGCGTTTCAGAGCGAGAGCAGCCTGTTTTTGCACTGTACAGTCGCCTAAGGCTGAAAAGTGGCTTATGTGAAAAATGAGCGTTTCAGAGCGAGAGCAGCCTGTTTTTGCACTAAGCTGCATTTCACTGAAAAAAGGTCTTTCAAACAGGTTTACTAGCCTGAACTGGTTGAATTTGGATCTTCTTCATGGCAAAGGAGTTTTTACCTGGAATTTCATTCATTAAGGCTGAAAAGTGGGTTATGTCAAAAATGAGCGTTTCAGAGCGATAGGAGGCTGTTTTAGCACTGTACAGTCGCCTAAGGCTGAAAAGTGGCTTATGTCAAAAATGAGCGTTTCAGAGCGATTGGAGGCTGTTTTAGCGCTGAAAAGTGGCTTATGTGAAAAATGAGCGTTTCAGAGCGAGAGCAGCCTGTTTTTGCACTAAGCTGCATTTCACTGAAAAAAGGTCTTTCAAACAGGTTTACTAGCCTGAACTGGTTGAATTTGGATCTTCTTCATGGCAAAGGAGTTTTTACCTGGAATTTCATTCATTAAAGGTGAAAAGTGGCTTATGTCAAAAATGAGCGTTTCAGAGCGATTGGAGGCTGTTTTAGCACTGTACAGTCGCCTAAGGCTGAAAAGTGGCTTATGTGAAAAATGAGCGTTTCAGAGCGATTGGAGGCTGTTTTAGCGCTGAAAAGTGGCTTATGTGAAAAATGAGCGTTTCAGAGCGAGAGCAGCCTGTTTTTGCACTAAGCTGCATTTCACTGAAAAAAGGTCTTTCAAACAGGTTTACTAGCCTGAACTGGTTGAATTTGGATCTTCTTCATGGCAAAGGAGTTTTTACCTGGAATTTCATTCATTAAAGGTGAAAAGTGGCTTATGTCAAAAATGAGCGTTTCAGAGCGATTGGAGGCTGTTTTAGCACTGTACAGTCGCCTAAGGCTGAAAAGTGGCTTATGTGAAAAATGAGCGTTTCAGAGCGAGAGCAGCCTGTTTTTGCACTAAGCTGCATTTCACTGAAAAAAGGTCTTTCAAACAGGTTTACTAGCCTGAACTTGTTGAATTTGGATCTTCTTCATGGCAAAGGAGTTTTTACCTGGAATTTCATTCATTAAGGCTGAAAAGTGGGTTATGTCAAAAATGAGCGTTTCAGAGCGATAGGAGGCTGTTTTAGCACTGTACAGTCGCCTAAGGCTGAAAAGTGGCTTATGTGAAAAATGAGCGTTTCAGAGCGAGAGCAGCCTGTTTTTGCACTAAGCTGCATTTCACTGAAAAAAGGTCTTTCAAACAGGTTTACTAGCCTGAACTGGTTGAATTTGGATCTTCTTCATGGCAAAGGAGTTTTTACCTGGAATTTCATTCATTAAAGGTGAAAAGTGGCTTATGTCAAAAATGAGCGTTTCAGAGCGATTGGAGGCTGTTTTAGCGCTGAAAAGTGGCTTATGTGAAAAATGAGCGTTTCAGAGCGAGAGCAGCCTGTTTTTGCACTGTACAGTCGCCTAAGGCTGAAAAGTGGCTTATGTGAAAAATGAGCGTTTCAGAGCGAGAGCAGCCTGTTTTTGCACTAAGCTGCATTTCACTGAAAAAAGGTCTTTCAAACAGGTTTACTAGCCTGAACTGGTTGAATTTGGATCTTCTTCATGGCAAAGGAGTTTTTACCTGGAATTTCATTCATTAAAGGTGAAAAGTGGCTTATGTCAAAAATGAGCGTTTCAGAGCGATTGGAGGCTGTTTTAGCGCTGAAAAGTGGCTTATGTGAAAAATGAGCGTTTCAGAGCGAGAGCAGCCTGTTTTTGCACTAAGCTGCATTTCACTGAAAAAAGGTCTTTCAACCAGGTTTACTAGCCTGAACTGCATGAATTTGGATCTTCTTCATGGCAAAGGAGTTTTTACCTGGAATTTCATTCATTAAAGGTGAAAAGTGGCTTATGTCAAAAATGAGCGTTTCAGAGCGATTGGAGGCTGTTTTAGCGCTGAAAAGTGGCTTATGTGAAAAATGAGCGTTTCAGAGCGAGAGCAGCCTGTTTTTGCACTAAGCTGCATTTCACTGAAAAAAGGTCTTTCAAACAGGTTTACTAGCCTGAACTTGTTGAATTTGGATCTTCTTCATGGCAAAGGAGTTTTTACCTGGAATTTCATTCATTAAGGCTGAAAAGTGGGTTATGTCAAAAATGAGCGTTTCAGAGCGATAGGAGGCTGTTTTAGCACTGTACAGTCGCCTAAGGCTGAAAAGTGGCTTATGTGAAAAATGAGCGTTTCAGAGCGAGAGGAGGCTGTTTTAGCACTGTACAGTCGCCTAAGGCTGAAAAGTGGCTTATGTCAAAAATGAGCGTTTCAGAGCGATTGGAGGCTGTTTTAGCGCTGAAAAGTGGCTTATGTGAAAAATGAGCGTTTCAGAGCGAGAGCAGCCTGTTTTTGCACTAAGCTGCATTTCACTGAAAAAAGGTCTTTCAAACAGGTTTACTAGCCTGAACTGGTTGAATTTGGATCTTCTTCATGGCAAAGGAGTTTTTACCTGGAATTTAATTCATTAAGGCTGAAAAGTGGGTTATGTCAAAAATGAGCGTTTCAGAGCGATAGGAGGCTGTTTTAGCACTGTACAGTCGCCTAAGGCTGAAAAGTGGCTTATGTGAAAAATGAGCGTTTCAGAGCGAGAGGAGGCTGTTTTTGCACTGTGCAGTCGCCTATAAGGCTGAAAAGTGGCTTATGTGAAAAATGAGCGTTTCAGAGCGAGAGCAGCCTGTTTTTGCACTAAGCTGCATTTCACTGAAAAAAGGTCTTTCAAACAGGTTTACTAGCCTGAACTGGTTGAATTTGGATCTTCTTCATGGCAAAGGAGTTTTTACCTGGAATTTCATTCATTAAAGGTGAAAAGTGGTTTATGTCAAAAATGAGCGTTTCAGAGCGATTGGAGGCTGTTTTAGCGCTGAAAAGTGGCTTATGTGAAAAATGAGCGTTTCAGAGCGAGAGCAGCCTGTTTTTGCACTAAGCTGCATTTCACTGAAAAAAGGTCTTTCAAACAGGTTTACTAGCCTGAACTGGTTGAATTTGGATCTTCTTCATGGCAAAGGAGTTTTTACCTGGAATTTAATTCATTAAGGCTGAAAAGTGGGTTATGTCAAAAATGAGCGTTTCAGAGCGATAGGAGGCTGTTTTAGCACTGTACAGTCGCCTAAGGCTGAAAAGTGGCTTATGTGAAAAATGAGCGTTTCAGAGCGAGAGGAGGCTGTTTTTGCACTGTGCAGTCGCCTATAAGGCTGAAAAGTGGCTTATGTGAAAAATGAGCGTTTCAGAGCGAGAGCAGCCTGTTTTTGCACTAAGCTGCATTTCACTGAAAAAAGGTCTTTCAAACAGGTTTACTAGCCTGAACTGGTTGAATTTGGATCTTCTTCATGGCAAATGAGTTTTTACCTGGAATTTAATTCATTAAGGCTGAAAAGTGGGTTATGTCAAAAATGAGCGTTTCAGAGCGATAGGAGGCTGTTTTAGCGCTGAAAAGTGGCTTATGTGAAAAATGAGCGTTTCAGAGCGAGAGCAGCCTGTTTTTGCACTGTACAGTCGCCTAAGGCTGAAAAGTGGCTTATGTGAAAAATGAGCGTTTCAGAGCGAGAGCAGCCTGTTTTTGCACTAAGCTGCATTTCACTGAAAAAAGGTCTTTCAAACAGGTTTACTAGCCTGAACTGGTTGAATTTGGATCTTCTTCATGGCAAAGGAGTTTTTACCTGGAATTTCATTCATTAAGGCTGAAAAGTGGGTTATGTCAAAAATGAGCGTTTCAGAGCGATAGGAGGCTGTTTTAGCACTGTAGAGTCGCCTAAGGCTGAAAAGTGGCTTATGTGAAAAATGAGCGTTTCAGAGCGAGAGGAGGCTGTTTTTGCACTGTGCAGTCGCCTATAAGGCTGAAAAGTGGCTTATGTGAAAAATGAGCGTTTCAGAGCGAGAGCAGCCTGTTTTTGCACTAAGCTGCATTTCACTGAAAAAAGGTCTTTCAAACAGGTTTACTAGCCTGAACTGGTTGAATTTGGATCTTCTTCATGGCAAAGGAGTTTTTACCTGGAATTTCATTCATTAAAGGTGAAAAGTGGCTTATGTCAAAAATGAGCGTTTCAGAGCGATTGGAGGCTGTTTTAGCGCTGAAAAGTGGCTTATGTGAAAAATGAGCGTTTCAGAGCGAGAGCAGCCTGTTTTTGCACTAAGCTGCATTTCACTGAAAAAAGGTCTTTCAAACAGGTTTACTAGCCTGAACTGGTTGAATTTGGATCTTCTTCATGGCAAAGGAGTTTTTACCTGGAATTTCATTCATTAAAGGTGAAAAGTGGCTTATGTCAAAAATGAGCGTTTCAGAGCGATTGGAGGCTGTTTTAGCGCTGAAAAGTGGCTTATGTGAAAAATGAGCGTTTCAGAGCGAGAGCAGCCTGTTTTTGCACTAAGCTGCATTTCACTGAAAAAAGGTCTTTCAAACAGGTTTACTAGCCTGAACTGGTTGAATTTGGATCTTCTTCATGGCAAAGGAGTTTTTACCTGGAATTTCATTCATTAAAGGTGAAAAGTGGCTTATGTCAAAAATGAGCGTTTCAGAGCGATTGGAGGCTGTTTTAGCACTGTACAGTCGCCTAAGGCTGAAAAGTGGCTTATGTGAAAAATGAGCGTTTCAGAGCGATTGGAGGCTGTTTTAGCGCTGAAAAGTGGCTTATGTGAAAAATGAGCGTTTCAGAGCGAGAGCAGCCTGTTTTTGCACTAAGCTGCATTTCACTGAAAAAAGGTCTTTCAAACAGGTTTACTAGCCTGAACTGGTTGAATTTGGATCTTCTTCATGGCAAAGGAGTTTTTACCTGGAATTTCATTCATTAAAGGTGAAAAGTGGCTTATGTCAAAAATGAGCGTTTCAGAGCGATTGGAGGCTGTTTTAGCACTGTACAGTCGCCTAAGGCTGAAAAGTGGCTTATGTGAAAAATGAGCGTTTCAGAGCGAGAGCAGCCTGTTTTTGCACTAAGCTGCATTTCACTGAAAAAAGGTCTTTCAAACAGGTTTACTAGCCTGAACTTGTTGAATTTGGATCTTCTTCATGGCAAAGGAGTTTTTACCTGGAATTTCATTCATTAAGGCTGAAAAGTGGGTTATGTCAAAAATGAGCGTTTCAGAGCGATAGGAGGCTGTTTTAGCACTGTACAGTCGCCTAAGGCTGAAAAGTGGCTTATGTGAAAAATGAGCGTTTCAGAGCGAGAGCAGCCTGTTTTTGCACTAAGCTGCATTTCACTGAAAAAAGGTCTTTCAAACAGGTTTACTAGCCTGAACTGGTTGAATTTGGATCTTCTTCATGGCAAAGGAGTTTTTACCTGGAATTTCATTCATTAAAGGTGAAAAGTGGCTTATGTCAAAAATGAGCGTTTCAGAGCGATTGGAGGCTGTTTTAGCGCTGAAAAGTGGCTTATGTGAAAAATGAGCGTTTCAGAGCGAGAGCAGCCTGTTTTTGCACTGTACAGTCGCCTAAGGCTGAAAAGTGGCTTATGTGAAAAATGAGCGTTTCAGAGCGAGAGCAGCCTGTTTTTGCACTAAGCTGCATTTCACTGAAAAAAGGTCTTTCAAACAGGTTTACTAGCCTGAACTGGTTGAATTTGGATCTTCTTCATGGCAAAGGAGTTTTTACCTGGAATTTCATTCATTAAAGGTGAAAAGTGGCTTATGTCAAAAATGAGCGTTTCAGAGCGATTGGAGGCTGTTTTAGCGCTGAAAAGTGGCTTATGTGAAAAATGAGCGTTTCAGAGCGAGAGCAGCCTGTTTTTGCACTAAGCTGCATTTCACTGAAAAAAGGTCTTTCAACCAGGTTTACTAGCCTGAACTGCATGAATTTGGATCTTCTTCATGGCAAAGGAGTTTTTACCTGGAATTTCATTCATTAAAGGTGAAAAGTGGCTTATGTCAAAAATGAGCGTTTCAGAGCGATTGGAGGCTGTTTTAGCGCTGAAAAGTGGCTTATGTGAAAAATGAGCGTTTCAGAGCGAGAGCAGCCTGTTTTTGCACTAAGCTGCATTTCACTGAAAAAAGGTCTTTCAAACAGGTTTACTAGCCTGAACTTGTTGAATTTGGATCTTCTTCATGGCAAAGGAGTTTTTACCTGGAATTTCATTCATTAAGGCTGAAAAGTGGGTTATGTCAAAAATGAGCGTTTCAGAGCGATAGGAGGCTGTTTTAGCACTGTACAGTCGCCTAAGGCTGAAAAGTGGCTTATGTGAAAAATGAGCGTTTCAGAGCGAGAGGAGGCTGTTTTAGCACTGTACAGTCGCCTAAGGCTGAAAAGTGGCTTATGTGAAAAATGAGCGTTTCAGAGCGATTGGAGGCTGTTTTAGCGCTGAAAAGTGGCTTATGTGAAAAATGAGCGTTTCAGAGCGAGAGCAGCCTGTTTTTGCACTAAGCTGCATTTCACTGAAAAAAGGTCTTTCAAACAGGTTTACTAGCCTGAACTTGTTGAATTTGGATCTTCTTCATGGCAAAGGAGTTTTTACCTGGAATTTAATTCATTAAGGCTGAAAAGTGGGTTATGTCAAAAATGAGCGTTTCAGAGCGAGAGGAGGCTGTTTTAGCACTGTACAGTCGCCTAAGGCTGAAAAGTGGCTTATGTGAAAAATGAGCGTTTCAGAGCGAGAGCAGCCTGTTTTTGCACTAAGCTGCATTTCACTGAAAAAAGGTCTTTCAACCAGGTTTACTAGCCTGAACTGGTTGAATTTGGATCTTCTTCATGGCAAAGGAGTTTTTACCTGGAATTTCATTCATTAAAGGTGAAAAGTGGCTTATGTCAAAAATGAGCGTTTCAGAGCGATTGGAGGCTGTTTTAGCACTGTACAGTCGCCTAAGGCTGAAAAGTGGCTTATGTCAAAAATGAGCGTTTCAGAGCGATTGGAGGCTGTTTTAGCGCTGAAAAGTGGCTTATGTGAAAAATGAGCGTTTCAGAGCGAGAGCAGCCTGTTTTTGCACTAAGCTGCATTTCACTGAAAAAAGGTCTTTCAAACAGGTTTACTAGCCTGAACTGGTTGAATTTGGATCTTCTTCATGGCAAATGAGTTTTTACCTGGAATTTAATTCATTAAGGCTGAAAAGTGGGTTATGTCAAAAATGAGCGTTTCAGAGCGAGAGGAGGCTGTTTTAGCACTGTACAGTCGCCTAAGGCTGAAAAGTGGCTTATGTGAAAAATGAGCGTTTCAGAGCGAGAGCAGCCTGTTTTTGCACTAAGCTGCATTTCACTGAAAAAAGGTCTTTCAACCAGGTTTACTAGCCTGAACTGCATGAATTTGGATCTTCTTCATGGCAAAGGAGTTTTTACCTGGAATTTCATTCATTAAAGGTGAAAAGTGGCTTATGTCAAAAATGAGCGTTTCAGAGCGATTGGAGGCTGTTTTAGCGCTGAAAAGTGGCTTATGTGAAAAATGAGCGTTTCAGAGCGAGAGCAGCCTGTTTTTGCACTAAGCTGCATTTCACTGAAAAAAGGTCTTTCAAACAGGTTTACTAGCCTGAACTGGTTGAATTTGGATCTTCTTCATGGCAAAGGAGTTTTTACCTGGAATTTCATTCATTAAAGGTGAAAAGTGGCTTATGTCAAAAATGAGCGTTTCAGAGCGATTGGAGGCTGTTTTAGCGCTGAAAAGTGGCTTATGTGAAAAATGAGCGTTTCAGAGCGAGAGCAGCCTGTTTTTGCACTAAGCTGCATTTCACTGAAAAAAGGTCTTTCAAACAGGTTTACTAGCCTGAACTTGTTGAATTTGGATCTTCTTCATGGCAAAGGAGTTTTTACCTGGAATTTCATTCATTAAGGCTGAAAAGTGGGTTATGTCAAAAATGAGCGTTTCAGAGCGATAGGAGGCTGTTTTAGCACTGTACAGTCGCCTAAGGCTGAAAAGTGGCTTATGTGAAAAATGAGCGTTTCAGAGCGAGAGCAGCCTGTTTTTGCACTAAGCTGCATTTCACTGAAAAAAGGTCTTTCAAACAGGTTTACTAGCCTGAACTTGTTGAATTTGGATCTTCTTCATGGCAAAGGAGTTTTTACCTGGAATTTCATTCATTAAGGCTGAAAAGTGGCTTATGTCAAAAATGAGCGTTTCAGAGCGATAGGAGGCTGTTTTAGCACTGTACAGTCGCCTAAGGCTGAAAAGTGGCTTATGTGAAAAATGAGCGTTTCAGAGCGAGAGGAGGCTGTTTTAGCACTGTACAGTCGCCTAAGGCTGAAAAGTGGCTTATGTGAAAAATGAGCGTTTCAGAGCGAGAGGAGGCTGTTTTAGCACTGTACAGTCGCCTAAGGCTGAAAAGTGGCTTATGTGAAAAATGAGCGTTTCAGAGCGAGAGCAGCCTGTTTTTGCACTAAGCTGCATTTCACTGAAAAAAGGTCTTTCAACCAGGTTTACTAGCCTGAACTGCATGAATTTGGATCTTCTTCATGGCAAAGGAGTTTTTACCTGGAATTTCATTCATTAAAGGTGAAAAGTGGCTTATGTCAAAAATGAGCGTTTCAGAGCGATTGGAGGCTGTTTTAGCACTGTACAGTCGCCTAAGGCTGAAAAGTGGCTTATGTCAAAAATGAGCGTTTCAGAGCGATTGGAGGCTGTTTTAGCGCTGAAAAGTGGCTTATGTGAAAAATGAGCGTTTCAGAGCGAGAGCAGCCTGTTTTTGCACTAAGCTGCATTTCACTGAAAAAAGGTCTTTCAAACAGGTTTACTAGCCTGAACTTGTTGAATTTGGATCTTCTTCATGGCAAAGGAGTTTTTACCTGGAATTTCATTCATTAAGGCTGAAAAGTGGGTTATGTCAAAAATGAGCGTTTCAGAGCGATTGGAGGCTGTTTTAGCACTGTACAGTCGCCTTAGGCTGAAAAGTGGCTTATGTCAAAAATGAGCGTTTCAGAGCGATTGGAGGCTGTTTTAGCGCTGAAAAGTGGCTTATGTGAAAAATGAGCGTTTCAGAGCGAGAGCAGCCTGTTTTTGCACTAAGCTGCATTTCACTGAAAAAAGGTCTTTCAAACAGGTTTACTAGCCTGAACTGGTTGAATTTGGATCTTCTTCATGGCAAAGGAGTTTTTACCTGGAATTTCATTCATTAAAGGTGAAAAGTGGCTTATGTCAAAAATGAGCGTTTCAGAGCGATTGGAGGCTGTTTTAGCGCTGAAAAGTGGCTTATGTGAAAAATGAGCGTTTCAGAGCGAGAGCAGCCTGTTTTTGCACTGTACAGTCGCCTAAGGCTGAAAAGTGGCTTATGTGAAAAATGAGCGTTTCAGAGCGAGAGCAGCCTGTTTTTGCACTAAGCTGCATTTCACTGAAAAAAGGTCTTTCAAACAGGTTTACTAGCCTGAACTGGTTGAATTTGGATCTTCTTCATGGCAAAGGAGTTTTTACCTGGAATTTCATTCATTAAGGCTGAAAAGTGGGTTATGTCAAAAATGAGCGTTTCAGAGCGATAGGAGGCTGTTTTAGCACTGTAGAGTCGCCTAAGGCTGAAAAGTGGCTTATGTGAAAAATGAGCGTTTCAGAGCGAGAGGAGGCTGTTTTTGCACTGTGCAGTCGCCTATAAGGCTGAAAAGTGGCTTATGTGAAAAATGAGCGTTTCAGAGCGAGAGCAGCCTGTTTTTGCACTAAGCTGCATTTCACTGAAAAAAGGTCTTTCAAACAGGTTTACTAGCCTGAACTGGTTGAATTTGGATCTTCTTCATGGCAAAGGAGTTTTTACCTGGAATTTCATTCATTAAAGGTGAAAAGTGGCTTATGTCAAAAATGAGCGTTTCAGAGCGATTGGAGGCTGTTTTAGCGCTGAAAAGTGGCTTATGTGAAAAATGAGCGTTTCAGAGCGAGAGCAGCCTGTTTTTGCACTAAGCTGCATTTCACTGAAAAAAGGTCTTTCAAACAGGTTTACTAGCCTGAACTGGTTGAATTTGGATCTTCTTCATGGCAAAGGAGTTTTTACCTGGAATTTCATTCATTAAAGGTGAAAAGTGGCTTATGTCAAAAATGAGCGTTTCAGAGCGATTGGAGGCTGTTTTAGCGCTGAAAAGTGGCTTATGTGAAAAATGAGCGTTTCAGAGCGAGAGCAGCCTGTTTTTGCACTAAGCTGCATTTCACTGAAAAAAGGTCTTTCAAACAGGTTTACTAGCCTGAACTGGTTGAATTTGGATCTTCTTCATGGCAAAGGAGTTTTTACCTGGAATTTCATTCATTAAAGGTGAAAAGTGGCTTATGTCAAAAATGAGCGTTTCAGAGCGATTGGAGGCTGTTTTAGCACTGTACAGTCGCCTAAGGCTGAAAAGTGGCTTATGTGAAAAATGAGCGTTTCAGAGCGATTGGAGGCTGTTTTAGCGCTGAAAAGTGGCTTATGTGAAAAATGAGCGTTTCAGAGCGAGAGCAGCCTGTTTTTGCACTAAGCTGCATTTCACTGAAAAAAGGTCTTTCAAACAGGTTTACTAGCCTGAACTGGTTGAATTTGGATCTTCTTCATGGCAAAGGAGTTTTTACCTGGAATTTCATTCATTAAAGGTGAAAAGTGGCTTATGTCAAAAATGAGCGTTTCAGAGCGATTGGAGGCTGTTTTAGCACTGTACAGTCGCCTAAGGCTGAAAAGTGGCTTATGTGAAAAATGAGCGTTTCAGAGCGAGAGCAGCCTGTTTTTGCACTAAGCTGCATTTCACTGAAAAAAGGTCTTTCAAACAGGTTTACTAGCCTGAACTTGTTGAATTTGGATCTTCTTCATGGCAAAGGAGTTTTTACCTGGAATTTCATTCATTAAGGCTGAAAAGTGGGTTATGTCAAAAATGAGCGTTTCAGAGCGATAGGAGGCTGTTTTAGCACTGTACAGTCGCCTAAGGCTGAAAAGTGGCTTATGTGAAAAATGAGCGTTTCAGAGCGAGAGCAGCCTGTTTTTGCACTAAGCTGCATTTCACTGAAAAAAGGTCTTTCAAACAGGTTTACTAGCCTGAACTGGTTGAATTTGGATCTTCTTCATGGCAAAGGAGTTTTTACCTGGAATTTCATTCATTAAAGGTGAAAAGTGGCTTATGTCAAAAATGAGCGTTTCAGAGCGATTGGAGGCTGTTTTAGCGCTGAAAAGTGGCTTATGTGAAAAATGAGCGTTTCAGAGCGAGAGCAGCCTGTTTTTGCACTGTACAGTCGCCTAAGGCTGAAAAGTGGCTTATGTGAAAAATGAGCGTTTCAGAGCGAGAGCAGCCTGTTTTTGCACTAAGCTGCATTTCACTGAAAAAAGGTCTTTCAAACAGGTTTACTAGCCTGAACTGGTTGAATTTGGATCTTCTTCATGGCAAAGGAGTTTTTACCTGGAATTTCATTCATTAAAGGTGAAAAGTGGCTTATGTCAAAAATGAGCGTTTCAGAGCGATTGGAGGCTGTTTTAGCGCTGAAAAGTGGCTTATGTGAAAAATGAGCGTTTCAGAGCGAGAGCAGCCTGTTTTTGCACTAAGCTGCATTTCACTGAAAAAAGGTCTTTCAACCAGGTTTACTAGCCTGAACTGCATGAATTTGGATCTTCTTCATGGCAAAGGAGTTTTTACCTGGAATTTCATTCATTAAAGGTGAAAAGTGGCTTATGTCAAAAATGAGCGTTTCAGAGCGATTGGAGGCTGTTTTAGCGCTGAAAAGTGGCTTATGTGAAAAATGAGCGTTTCAGAGCGAGAGCAGCCTGTTTTTGCACTAAGCTGCATTTCACTGAAAAAAGGTCTTTCAAACAGGTTTACTAGCCTGAACTTGTTGAATTTGGATCTTCTTCATGGCAAAGGAGTTTTTACCTGGAATTTCATTCATTAAGGCTGAAAAGTGGGTTATGTCAAAAATGAGCGTTTCAGAGCGATAGGAGGCTGTTTTAGCACTGTACAGTCGCCTAAGGCTGAAAAGTGGCTTATGTGAAAAATGAGCGTTTCAGAGCGAGAGGAGGCTGTTTTAGCACTGTACAGTCGCCTAAGGCTGAAAAGTGGCTTATGTGAAAAATGAGCGTTTCAGAGCGATTGGAGGCTGTTTTAGCGCTGAAAAGTGGCTTATGTGAAAAATGAGCGTTTCAGAGCGAGAGCAGCCTGTTTTTGCACTAAGCTGCATTTCACTGAAAAAAGGTCTTTCAAACAGGTTTACTAGCCTGAACTTGTTGAATTTGGATCTTCTTCATGGCAAAGGAGTTTTTACCTGGAATTTAATTCATTAAGGCTGAAAAGTGGGTTATGTCAAAAATGAGCGTTTCAGAGCGAGAGGAGGCTGTTTTAGCACTGTACAGTCGCCTAAGGCTGAAAAGTGGCTTATGTGAAAAATGAGCGTTTCAGAGCGAGAGCAGCCTGTTTTTGCACTAAGCTGCATTTCACTGAAAAAAGGTCTTTCAACCAGGTTTACTAGCCTGAACTGGTTGAATTTGGATCTTCTTCATGGCAAAGGAGTTTTTACCTGGAATTTCATTCATTAAAGGTGAAAAGTGGCTTATGTCAAAAATGAGCGTTTCAGAGCGATTGGAGGCTGTTTTAGCGCTGAAAAGTGGCTTATGTGAAAAATGAGCGTTTCAGAGCGAGAGCAGCCTGTTTTTGCACTAAGCTGCATTTCACTGAAAAAAGGTCTTTCAAACAGGTTTACTAGCCTGAACTGGTTGAATTTGGATCTTCTTCATGGCAAAGGAGTTTTTACCTGGAATTTCATTCATTAAAGGTGAAAAGTGGCTTATGTCAAAAATGAGCGTTTCAGAGCGATTGGAGGCTGTTTTAGCACTGTACAGTCGCCTAAGGCTGAAAAGTGGCTTATGTCAAAAATGAGCGTTTCAGAGCGATTGGAGGCTGTTTTAGCGCTGAAAAGTGGCTTATGTGAAAAATGAGCGTTTCAGAGCGAGAGCAGCCTGTTTTTGCACTAAGCTGCATTTCACTGAAAAAAGGTCTTTCAAACAGGTTTACTAGCCTGAACTGGTTGAATTTGGATCTTCTTCATGGCAAATGAGTTTTTACCTGGAATTTAATTCATTAAGGCTGAAAAGTGGGTTATGTCAAAAATGAGCGTTTCAGAGCGAGAGGAGGCTGTTTTAGCACTGTACAGTCGCCTAAGGCTGAAAAGTGGCTTATGTGAAAAATGAGCGTTTCAGAGCGAGAGCAGCCTGTTTTTGCACTAAGCTGCATTTCACTGAAAAAAGGTCTTTCAACCAGGTTTACTAGCCTGAACTGCATGAATTTGGATCTTCTTCATGGCAAAGGAGTTTTTACCTGGAATTTCATTCATTAAAGGTGAAAAGTGGCTTATGTCAAAAATGAGCGTTTCAGAGCGATTGGAGGCTGTTTTAGCGCTGAAAAGTGGCTTATGTGAAAAATGAGCGTTTCAGAGCGAGAGCAGCCTGTTTTTGCACTAAGCTGCATTTCACTGAAAAAAGGTCTTTCAAACAGGTTTACTAGCCTGAACTGGTTGAATTTGGATCTTCTTCATGGCAAAGGAGTTTTTACCTGGAATTTCATTCATTAAAGGTGAAAAGTGGCTTATGTCAAAAATGAGCGTTTCAGAGCGATTGGAGGCTGTTTTAGCGCTGAAAAGTGGCTTATGTGAAAAATGAGCGTTTCAGAGCGAGAGCAGCCTGTTTTTGCACTAAGCTGCATTTCACTGAAAAAAGGTCTTTCAAACAGGTTTACTAGCCTGAACTTGTTGAATTTGGATCTTCTTCATGGCAAAGGAGTTTTTACCTGGAATTTCATTCATTAAGGCTGAAAAGTGGGTTATGTCAAAAATGAGCGTTTCAGAGCGATAGGAGGCTGTTTTAGCACTGTACAGTCGCCTAAGGCTGAAAAGTGGCTTATGTGAAAAATGAGCGTTTCAGAGCGAGAGCAGCCTGTTTTTGCACTAAGCTGCATTTCACTGAAAAAAGGTCTTTCAAACAGGTTTACTAGCCTGAACTTGTTGAATTTGGATCTTCTTCATGGCAAAGGAGTTTTTACCTGGAATTTCATTCATTAAGGCTGAAAAGTGGGTTATGTCAAAAATGAGCGTTTCAGAGCGATAGGAGGCTGTTTTAGCACTGTACAGTCGCCTAAGGCTGAAAAGTGGCTTATGTGAAAAATGAGCGTTTCAGAGCGAGAGGAGGCTGTTTTAGCACTGTACAGTCGCCTAAGGCTGAAAAGTGGCTTATGTGAAAAATGAGCGTTTCAGAGCGAGAGGAGGCTGTTTTAGCACTGTACAGTCGCCTAAGGCTGAAAAGTGGCTTATGTGAAAAATGAGCGTTTCAGAGCGAGAGCAGCCTGTTTTTGCACTAAGCTGCATTTCACTGAAAAAAGGTCTTTCAACCAGGTTTACTAGCCTGAACTGCATGAATTTGGATCTTCTTCATGGCAAAGGAGTTTTTACCTGGAATTTCATTCATTAAAGGTGAAAAGTGGCTTATGTCAAAAATGAGCGTTTCAGAGCGATTGGAGGCTGTTTTAGCACTGTACAGTCGCCTAAGGCTGAAAAGTGGCTTATGTCAAAAATGAGCGTTTCAGAGCGATTGGAGGCTGTTTTAGCGCTGAAAAGTGGCTTATGTGAAAAATGAGCGTTTCAGAGCGAGAGCAGCCTGTTTTTGCACTAAGCTGCATTTCACTGAAAAAAGGTCTTTCAAACAGGTTTACTAGCCTGAACTTGTTGAATTTGGATCTTCTTCATGGCAAAGGAGTTTTTACCTGGAATTTCATTCATTAAGGCTGAAAAGTGGGTTATGTCAAAAATGAGCGTTTCAGAGCGATTGGAGGCTGTTTTAGCACTGTACAGTCGCCTTAGGCTGAAAAGTGGCTTATGTCAAAAATGAGCGTTTCAGAGCGATTGGAGGCTGTTTTAGCGCTGAAAAGTGGCTTATGTGAAAAATGAGCGTTTCAGAGCGAGAGCAGCCTGTTTTTGCACTAAGCTGCATTTCACTGAAAAAAGGTCTTTCAAACAGGTTTACTAGCCTGAACTGGTTGAATTTGGATCTTCTTCATGGCAAAGGAGTTTTTACCTGGAATTTAATTCATTAAGGCTGAAAAGTGGGTTATGTCAAAAATGAGCGTTTCAGAGCGAGAGGAGGCTGTTTTAGCACTGTACAGTCGCCTAAGGCTGAAAAGTGGCTTATGTGAAAAATGAGCGTTTCAGAGCGAGAGCAGCCTGTTTTTGCACTAAGCTGCATTTCACTGAAAAAAGGTCTTTCAACCAGGTTTACTAGCCTGAACTGCATGAATTTGGATCTTCTTCATGGCAAAGGAGTTTTTACCTGGAATTTCATTCATTAAAGGTGAAAAGTGGCTTATGTCAAAAATGAGCGTTTCAGAGCGATTGGAGGCTGTTTTAGCGCTGAAAAGTGGCTTATGTGAAAAATGAGCGTTTCAGAGCGAGAGCAGCCTGTTTTTGCACTAAGCTGCATTTCACTGAAAAAAGGTCTTTCAAACAGGTTTACTAGCCTGAACTGGTTGAATTTGGATCTTCTTCATGGCAAAGGAGTTTTTACCTGGAATTTCATTCATTAAAGGTGAAAAGTGGCTTATGTCAAAAATGAGCGTTTCAGAGCGATTGGAGGCTGTTTTAGCGCTGAAAAGTGGCTTATGTGAAAAATGAGCGTTTCAGAGCGAGAGCAGCCTGTTTTTGCACTAAGCTGCATTTCACTGAAAAAAGGTCTTTCAAACAGGTTTACTAGCCTGAACTGGTTGAATTTGGATCTTCTTCATGGCAAAGGAGTTTTTACCTGGAATTTCATTCATTAAAGGTGAAAAGTGGCTTATGTCAAAAATGAGCGTTTCAGAGCGATTGGAGGCTGTTTTAGCACTGTACAGTCGCCTAAGGCTGAAAAGTGGCTTATGTGAAAAATGAGCGTTTCAGAGCGAGAGCAGCCTGTTTTTGCACTAAGCTGCATTTCACTGAAAAAAGGTCTTTCAAACAGGTTTACTAGCCTGAACTTGTTGAATTTGGATCTTCTTCATGGCAAAGGAGTTTTTACCTGGAATTTCATTCATTAAGGCTGAAAAGTGGGTTATGTCAAAAATGAGCGTTTCAGAGCGATAGGAGGCTGTTTTAGCACTGTACAGTCGCCTAAGGCTGAAAAGTGGCTTATGTGAAAAATGAGCGTTTCAGAGCGAGAGCAGCCTGTTTTTGCACTAAGCTGCATTTCACTGAAAAAAGGTCTTTCAAACAGGTTTACTAGCCTGAACTGGTTGAATTTGGATCTTCTTCATGGCAAAGGATATTTACCTGGAATTTCATTCATTAAAGGTGAAAAGTGGCTTATGTCAAAAATGAGCGTTTCAGAGCGATTGGAGGCTGTTTTAGCGCTGAAAAGTGGCTTATGTGAAAAATGAGCGTTTCAGAGCGAGAGCAGCCTGTTTTTGCACTAAGCTGCATTTCACAGAAAAAAGGTCTTTCAAACAGGTTTACTAGCCTGAACTTGTTGAATTTGGATCTTCTTCATGGCAAAGGAGTTTTTACCTGGAATTTAATTCATTAAGGCTGAAAAGTGGGTTATGTCAAAAATGAGCGTTTCAGAGCGATAGGAGGCTGTTTTAGCACTGTACAGTCGCCTAAGGCTGAAAAGTGGCTTATGTGAAAAATGAGCGTTTCAGAGCGATTGGAGGCTGTTTTAGCGCTGAAAAGTGGCTTATGTGAAAAATGAGCGTTTCAGAGCGAGAGCAGCCTGTTTTTGCACTAAGCTGCATTTCACTGAAAAAAGGTCTTTCAAACAGGTTTACTAGCCTGAACTTGTTGAATTTGGATCTTCTTCATGGCAAAGGAGTTTTTACCTGGAATTTAATTCATTAAGGCTGAAAAGTGGGTTATGTCAAAAATGAGCGTTTCAGAGCGAGAGGAGGCTGTTTTAGCACTGTACAGTCGCCTAAGGCTGAAAAGTGGCTTATGTGAAAAATGAGCGTTTCAGAGCGAGAGCAGCCTGTTTTTGCACTAAGCTGCATTTCACTGAAAAAAGGTCTTTCAACCAGGTTTACTAGCCTGAACTGGTTGAATTTGGATCTTCTTCATGGCAAAGGAGTTTTTACCTGGAATTTCATTCATTAAAGGTGAAAAGTGGCTTATGTCAAAAATGAGCGTTTCAGAGCGATTGGAGGCTGTTTTAGCGCTGAAAAGTGGCTTATGTGAAAAATGAGCGTTTCAGAGCGAGAGCAGCCTGTTTTTGCACTAAGCTGCATTTCACTGAAAAAAGGTCTTTCAAACAGGTTTACTAGCCTGAACTGGTTGAATTTGGATCTTCTTCATGGCAAAGGAGTTTTTACCTGGAATTTCATTCATTAAAGGTGAAAAGTGGCTTATGTCAAAAATGAGCGTTTCAGAGCGATTGGAGGCTGTTTTAGCACTGTACAGTCGCCTAAGGCTGAAAAGTGGCTTATGTGAAAAATGAGCGTTTCAGAGCGAGAGCAGCCTGTTTTTGCACTAAGCTGCATTTCACTGAAAAAAGGTCTTTCAACCAGGTTTACTAGCCTGAACTGGTTGAATTTGGATCTTCTTCATGGCAAAGGAGTTTTTACCTGGAATTTCATTCATTAAAGGTGAAAAGTGGCTTATGTCAAAAATGAGCGTTTCAGAGCGATTGGAGGCTGTTTTAGCGCTGAAAAGTGGCTTATGTGAAAAATGAGCGTTTCAGAGCGAGAGCAGCCTGTTTTTGCACTAAGCTGCATTTCACTGAAAAAAGGTCTTTCAAACAGGTTTACTAGCCTGAACTGGTTGAATTTGGATCTTCTTCATGGCAAAGGAGTTTTTACCTGGAATTTCATTCATTAAAGGTGAAAAGTGGCTTATGTCAAAAATGAGCGTTTCAGAGCGATTGGAGGCTGTTTTAGCACTGTACAGTCGCCTAAGGCTGAAAAGTGGCTTATGTGAAAAATGAGCGTTTCAGAGCGAGAGCAGCCTGTTTTTGCACTAAGCTGCATTTCACTGAAAAAAGGTCTTTCAACCAGGTTTACTAGCCTGAACTGCATGAATTTGGATCTTCTTCATGGCAAAGGAGTTTTTACCTGGAATTTCATTCATTAAAGGTGAAAAGTGGCTTATGTCAAAAATGAGCGTTTCAGAGCGATTGGAGGCTGTTTTAGCGCTGAAAAGTGGCTTATGTGAAAAATGAGCGTTTCAGAGCGAGAGCAGCCTGTTTTTGCACTAAGCTGCATTTCACTGAAAAAAGGTCTTTCAAACAGGTTTACTAGCCTGAACTGGTTGAATTTGGATCTTCTTCATGGCAAAGGAGTTTTTACCTGGAATTTCATTCATTAAAGGTGAAAAGTGGCTTATGTCAAAAATGAGCGTTTCAGAGCGATTGGAGGCTGTTTTAGCGCTGAAAAGTGGCTTATGTGAAAAATGAGCGTTTCAGAGCGAGAGCAGCCTGTTTTTGCACTAAGCTGCATTTCACTGAAAAAAGGTCTTTCAAACAGGTTTACTAGCCTGAACTGGTTGAATTTGGATCTTCTTCATGGCAAAGGAGTTTTTACCTGGAATTTCATTCATTAAAGGTGAAAAGTGGCTTATGTCAAAAATGAGCGTTTCAGAGCGATTGGAGGCTGTTTTAGCACTGTACAGTCGCCTAAGGCTGAAAAGTGGCTTATGTCAAAAATGAGCGTTTCAGAGCGATTGGAGGCTGTTTTAGCGCTGAAAAGTGGCTTATGTGAAAAATGAGCGTTTCAGAGCGAGAGCAGCCTGTTTTTGCACTAAGCTGCATTTCACTGAAAAAAGGTCTTTCAAACAGGTTTACTAGCCTGAACTTGTTGAATTTGGATCTTCTTCATGGCAAAGGAGTTTTTACCTGGAATTTCATTCATTAAGGCTGAAAAGTGGCTTATGTGAAAAATGAGCGTTTCAGAGCGAGAGCAGCCTGTTTTTGCACTAAGCTGCATTTCACTGAAAAAAGGTCTTTCAAACAGGTTTACTAGCCTGAACTGGTTGAATTTGGATCTTCTTCATGGCAAAGGAGTTTTTACCTGGAATTTCATTCATTAAAGGTGAAAAGTGGCTTATGTCAAAAATGAGCGTTTCAGAGCGATTGGAGGCTGTTTTAGCACTGTACAGTCGCCTAAGGCTGAAAAGTGGCTTATGTGAAAAATGAGCGTTTCAGAGCGAGAGCAGCCTGTTTTTGCACTAAGCTGCATTTCACTGAAAAAAGGTCTTTCAAACAGGTTTACTAGCCTGAACTTGTTGAATTTGGATCTTCTTCATGGCAAAGGAGTTTTTACCTGGAATTTCATTCATTAAAGGTGAAAAGTGGGTTATGTCAAAAATGAGCGTTTCAGAGCGATTGGAGGCTGTTTTAGCACTGTACAGTCGCCTAAGGCTGAAAAGTGGCTTATGTCAAAAATGAGCGTTTCAGAGCGATTGGAGGCTGTTTTAGCACTGTACAGTCGCCTAAGGCTGAAAAGTGGCTTATGTGAAAAATGAGCGTTTCAGAGCGATTGGAGGCTGTTTTAGCGCTGAAAAGTGGCTTATGTGAAAAATGAGCGTTTCAGAGCGAGAGCAGCCTGTTTTTGCACTAAGCTGCATTTCACTGAAAAAAGGTCTTTCAAACAGGTTTACTAGCCTGAACTGGTTGAATTTGGATCTTCTTCATGGCAAAGGAGTTTTTACCTGGAATTTCATTCATTAAAGGTGAAAAGTGGCTTATGTCAAAAATGAGCGTTTCAGAGCGATTGGAGGCTGTTTTAGCGCTGAAAAGTGGCTTATGTGAAAAATGAGCGTTTCAGAGCGAGAGCAGCCTGTTTTGCACTAAGCTGCATTTCACTGAAAAAAGGTCTTTCAAACAGGTTTACTAGCCTGAACTGGTTGAATTTGGATCTTCTTCATGGCAAAGGAGTTTTTACCTGGAATTTCATTCATTAAAGGTGAAAAGTGGCTTATGTCAAAAATGAGCGTTTCAGAGCGATTGGAGGCTGTTTTAGCACTGTACAGTCGCCTAAGGCTGAAAAGTGGCTTATGTGAAAAATGAGCGTTTCAGAGCGAGAGCAGCCTGTTTTGCACTAAGCTGCATTTCACTGAAAAAAGGTCTTTCAAACAGGTTTACTAGCCTGAACTGGTTGAATTTGGATCTTCTTCATGGCAAAGGAGTTTTTACCTGGAATTTCATTCATTAAAGGTGAAAAGTGGCTTATGTCAAAATGAGCGTTTCAGAGCGATTGGAGGCTGTTTTAGCACTGTACAGTCGCCTGAGGCTGAAAAGTGGCTTATGTCAAAATGAGCGTTTCAGAGCGATTGGAGGCTGTTTTAGCGCTGAAAAGTGGCTTATGTGAAAAATGAGCGTTTCAGAGCGAGAGCAGCCTGTTTTTGCACTAAGCTGCATTTCACTGAAAAAAGGTCTTTCAAACAGGTTTACTAGCCTGAACTTGTTGAATTTGGATCTTCTTCATGGCAAAGGAGTTTTTACCTGGAATTTCATTCATTAAAGGTGAAAAGTGGGTTATGTCAAAAATGAGCGTTTCAGAGCGATTGGAGGCTGTTTTAGCACTGTACAGTCGCCTAAGGCTGAAAAGTGGCTTATGTCAAAAATGAGCGTTTCAGAGCGATTGGAGGTGTTTTAGCACTGTACAGTCGCCTAAGGCTGAAAAGTGGCTTATGTGAAAAATGAGCGTTTCAGAGCGATTGGAGGCTGTTTTAGCGCTGAAAAGTGGCTTATGTGAAAAATGAGCGTTTCAGAGCGAGAGCAGCCTGTTTTGCACTAAGCTGCATTTCACTGAAAAAAGGTCTTTCAAACAGGTTTACTAGCCTGAACTTGTTGAATTTGGATCTTCTTCATGGCAAAGGAGTTTTTACCTGGAATTTCATTCATTAAGGCTGAAAAGTGGGTTATGTCAAAAATGAGCGTTTCAGAGCGATAGGAGGCTGTTTTAGCACTGTACAGTCGCCTAAGGCTGAAAAGTGGCTTATGTGAAAAATGAGCGTTTCAGAGCGAGAGCAGCCTGTTTTTGCACTAAGCTGCATTTCACTGAAAAAAGGTCTTTCAAACAGGTTTACTAGCCTGAACTGGTTGAATTTGGATCTTCTTCATGGCAAAGGAGTTTTTACCTGGAATTTCATTCATTAAAGGTGAAAAGTGGCTTATGTCAAAAATGAGCGTTTCAGAGCGATTGGAGGCTGTTTTAGCACTGTACAGTCGCCTAAGGCTGAAAAGTGGCTTATGTGAAAAATGAGCGTTTCAGAGCGAGAGCAGCCTGTTTTTGCACTAAGCTGCATTTCACTGAAAAAAGGTCTTTCAAACAGGTTTACTAGCCTGAACTGGTTGAATTTGGATCTTCTTCATGGCAAAGGAGTTTTTACCTGGAATTTCATTCATTAAAGGTGAAAAGTGGCTTATGTCAAAAATGAGCGTTTCAGAGCCATTGGAGGCTGTTTTAGCACTGTACAGTCGCCTAAGGCTGAAAAGTGGCTTATGTCAAAAATGAGCGTTTCAGAGCGATTGGAGGCTGTTTTAGCGCTGAAAAGTGGCTTATGTGAAAAATGAGCGTTTCAGAGCGAGAGCAGCCTGTTTTTGCACTAAGCTGCATTTCACTGAAAAAAGGTCTTTCAAACAGGTTTACTAGCCTGAACTTGTTGAATTTGGATCTTCTTCATGGCAAAGGAGTTTTTACCTGGAATTTCATTCATTAAAGGTGAAAAGTGGGTTATGTCAAAAATGAGCGTTTCAGAGCGATTGGAGGCTGTTTTAGCACTGTACAGTCGCCTAAGGCTGAAAAGTGGCTTATGTCAAAAATGAGCGTTTCAGAGCGATTGGAGGCTGTTTTAGCACTGTACAGTCGCCTAAGGCTGAAAAGTGGCTTATGTGAAAAATGAGCGTTTCAGAGCGATTGGAGGCTGTTTTAGCGCTGAAAAGTGGCTTATGTGAAAAATGAGCGTTTCAGAGCGAGAGCAGCCTGTTTTTGCACTAAGCTGCATTTCACTGAAAAAAGGTCTTTCAAACAGGTTTACTAGCCTGAACTGGTTGAATTTGGATCTTCTTCATGGCAAAGGAGTTTTTACCTGGAATTTCATTCATTAAAGGTGAAAAGTGGCTTATGTCAAAAATGAGCGTTTCAGAGCGATTGGAGGCTGTTTTAGCGCTGAAAAGTGGCTTATGTGAAAAATGAGCGTTTCAGAGCGAGAGCAGCCTGTTTTTGCACTAAGCTGCATTTCACTGAAAAAAGGTCTTTCAAACAGGTTTACTAGCCTGAACTGGTTGAATTTGGATCTTCTTCATGGCAAAGGAGTTTTTACCTGGAATTTCATTCATTAAAGGTGAAAAGTGGCTTATGTCAAAAATGAGCGTTTCAGAGCGATTGGAGGCTGTTTTAGCACTGTACAGTCGCCTAAGGCTGAAAAGTGGCTTATGTGAAAAATGAGCGTTTCAGAGCGAGAGCAGCCTGTTTTTGCACTAAGCTGCATTTCACTGAAAAAAGGTCTTTCAAACAGGTTTACTAGCCTGAACTGGTTGAATTTGGATCTTCTTCATGGCAAAGGAGTTTTTACCTGGAATTTCATTCATTAAAGGTGAAAAGTGGCTTATGTCAAAAATGAGCGTTTCAGAGCGATTGGAGGCTGTTTTAGCACTGTACAGTCGCCTAAGGCTGAAAAGTGGCTTATGTCAAAATGAGCGTTTCAGAGCGATTGGAGGCTGTTTTAGCGCTGAAAAGTGGCTTATGTGAAAAATGAGCGTTTCAGAGCGAGAGCAGCCTGTTTTTGCACTAAGCTGCATTTCAATGAAAAAAGGTCTTTCAAACAGGTTTACTAGCCTGAACTTGTTGAATTTGGATCTTCTTCATGGCAAAGGAGTTTTTACCTGGAATTTAATTCATTAAGGCTGAAAAGTGGGTTATGTCAAAAATGAGCGTTTCAGAGCGATAGGAGGCTGTTTTAGCACTGTACAGTCGCCTAAGGCTGAAAAGTGGCTTATGTGAAAAATGAGCGTTTCAGAGCGAGAGGAGGCTGTTTTAGCACTGTACAGTCGCCTAAGGCTGAAAAGTGGCTTATGTGAAAAATGAGCGTTTCAGAGCGAGAGCAGCCTGTTTTTGCACTAAGCTGCATTTCACTGAAAAAGGTCTTTCAACCAGGTTTACTAGCCTGAACTGCATGAATTTGGATCTTCTTCATGGCAAAGGAGTTTTTACCTGGAATTTCATTCATTAAAGGTGAAAAGTGGCTTATGTCAAAAATGAGCGTTTCAGAGCGATTGGAGGCTGTTTTAGCGCTGAAAAGTGGCTTATGTGAAAAATGAGCGTTTCAGAGCGATTGGAGGCTGTTTTAGCGCTGAAAAGTGGCTTATGTGAAAAATGAGCGTTTCAGAGCGAGAGCAGCCTGTTTTTGCACTAAGCTGCATTTCACTGAAAAAAGGTCTTTCAAACAGGTTTACTAGCCTGAACTGGTTGAATTTGGATCTTCTTCATGGCAAAGGAGTTTTTACCTGGAATTTCATTCATTAAAGGTGAAAAGTGGCTTATGTGAAAAATGAGCGTTTCAGAGCGATTGGAGGCTGTTTTAGCGCTGAAAAGTGGCTTATGTGAAAAATGAGCGTTTCAGAGCAAGAGCAGCCTGTTTTTGCACTAAGCTGCATTTCACTGAAAAAAGGTCTTTCAAACAGGTTTACTAGCCTGAACTGGTTGAATTTGGATCTTCTTCATGGCAAAGGAGTTTTTACCTGGAATTTCATTCATTAAAGGTGAAAAGTGGCTTATGTCAAAAATGAGCGTTTCAGAGCGATTGGAGGCTGTTTTAGCACTGTACAGTCGCCTAAGGCTGAAAAGTGGCTTATGTGAAAAATGAGCGTTTCAGAGCGAGAGCAGCCTGTTTTTGCACTAAGCTGCATTTCACTGAAAAAAGGTCTTTCAAACAGGTTTACTAGCCTGAACTTGTTGAATTTGGATCTTCTTCATGGCAAAGGAGTTTTTACCTGGAATTTCATTCATTAAGGCTGAAAAGTGGCTTATGTGAAAAATGAGCGTTTCAGAGCGAGAGCAGCCTGTTTTTGCACTAAGCTGCATTTCACTGAAAAAAGGTCTTTCAAACAGGTTTACTAGCCTGAACTGGTTGAATTTGGATCTTCTTCATGGCAAAGGAGTTTTTACCTGGAATTTCATTCATTAAAGGTGAAAAGTGGCTTATGTCAAAAATGAGCGTTTCAGAGCGATTGGAGGCTGTTTTAGCACTGTACAGTCGCCTAAGGCTGAAAAGTGGCTTATGTGAAAAATGAGCGTTTCAGAGCGAGAGCAGCCTGTTTTTGCACTAAGCTGCATTTCACTGAAAAAAGGTCTTTCAAACAGGTTTACTAGCCTGAACTGGTTGAATTTGGATCTTCTTCATGGCAAAGGAGTTTTTACCTGGAATTTCATTCATTAAAGGTGAAAAGTGGCTTATGTCAAAAATGAGCGTTTCAGAGCCATTGGAGGCTGTTTTAGCACTGTACAGTCGCCTAAGGCTGAAAAGTGGCTTTTGTCAAAAATGAGCGTTTCAGAGCGATTGGAGGCTGTTTTAGCGCTGAAAAGTGGCTTATGTGAAAAATGAGCGTTTCAGAGCGAGAGCAGCCTGTTTTTGCACTAAGCTGCATTTCACTGAAAAAAGGTCTTTCAAACAGGTTTACTAGCCTGAACTTGTTGAATTTGGATCTTCTTCATGGCAAAGGAGTTTTTACCTGGAATTTCATTCATTAAAGGTGAAAAGTGGGTTATGTCAAAAATGAGCGTTTCAGAGCGATTGGAGGCTGTTTTAGCACTGTACAGTCGCCTAAGGCTGAAAAGTGGCTTATGTCAAAAATGAGCGTTTCAGAGCGATTGGAGGCTGTTTTAGCACTGTACAGTCGCCTAAGGCTGAAAAGTGGCTTATGTGAAAAATGAGCGTTTCAGAGCGATTGGAGGCTGTTTTAGCGCTGAAAAGTGGCTTATGTGAAAAATGAGCGTTTCAGAGCGAGAGCAGCCTGTTTTTGCACTAAGCTGCATTTCACTGAAAAAAGGTCTTTCAAACAGGTTTACTAGCCTGAACTGGTTGAATTTGGATCTTCTTCATGGCAAAGGAGTTTTTACCTGGAATTTCATTCATTAAAGGTGAAAAGTGGCTTATGTCAAAAATGAGCGTTTCAGAGCGATTGGAGGCTGTTTTAGCACTGTACAGTCGCCTAAGGCTGAAAAGTGGCTTATGTGAAAAATGAGCGTTTCAGAGCGAGAGCAGCCTGTTTTTGCACTAAGCTGCATTTCACTGAAAAAAGGTCTTTCAAACAGGTTTACTAGCCTGAACTGGTTGAATTTGGATCTTCTTCATGGCAAAGGAGTTTTTACCTGGAATTTCATTCATTAAAGGTGAAAAGTGGCTTATGTCAAAAATGAGCGTTTCAGAGCGATTGGAGGCTGTTTTAGCACTGTACAGTCGCCTAAGGCTGAAAAGTGGCTTATGTCAAAAATGAGCGTTTCAGAGCGATTGGAGGCTGTTTTAGCGCTGAAAAGTGGCTTATGTGAAAAATGAGCGTTTCAGAGCGAGAGCAGCCTGTTTTTGCACTAAGCTGCATTTCACTGAAAAAAGGTCTTTCAAACAGGTTTACTAGCCTGAACTTGTTGAATTTGGATCTTCTTCATGGCAAAGGAGTTTTTACCTGGAATTTAATTCATTAAGGCTGAAAAGTGGGTTATGTCAAAAATGAGCGTTTCAGAGCGATAGGAGGCTGTTTTAGCACTGTACAGTCGCCTAAGGCTGAAAAGTGGCTTATGTGAAAAATGAGCGTTTCAGAGCGAGAGGAGGCTGTTTTAGCACTGTACAGTCGCCTAAGGCTGAAAAGTGGCTTATGTGAAAAATGAGCGTTTCAGAGCGAGAGCAGCCTGTTTTTGCACTAAGCTGCATTTCACTGAAAAAAGGTCTTTCAAACAGGTTTACTAGCCTGAACTGGTTGAATTTGGATCTTCTTCATGGCAAAGGAGTTTTTACCTGGAATTTCATTCATTAAAGGTGAAAAGTGGCTTATGTCAAAAATGAGCGTTTCAGAGCCATTGGAGGCTGTTTTAGCACTGTACAGTCGCCTAAGGCTGAAAAGTGGCTTATGTCAAAAATGAGCGTTTCAGAGCGATTGGAGGCTGTTTTAGCACTGTACAGTCGCCTAAGGCTGAAAAGTGGCTTATGTGAAAAATGAGCGTTTCAGAGCGATTGGAGGCTGTTTTAGCGCTGAAAAGTGGCTTATGTGAAAAATGAGCGTTTCAGAGCGAGAGCAGCCTGTTTTTGCACTAAGCTGCATTTCACTGAAAAAAGGTCTTTCAAACAGGTTTACTAGCCTGAACTGGTTGAATTTGGATCTTCTTCATGGCAAAGGAGTTTTTACCTGGAATTTCATTCATTAAAGGTGAAAAGTGGCTTATGTCAAAAATGAGCGTTTCAGAGCGATTGGAGGCTGTTTTAGCGCTGAAAAGTGGCTTATGTGAAAAATGAGCGTTTCAGAGCAAGAGCAGCCTGTTTTTGCACTAAGCTGCATTTCACTGAAAAAAGGTCTTTCAAACAGGTTTACTAGCCTGAACTGGTTGAATTTGGATCTTCTTCATGGCAAAGGAGTTTTTACCTGGAATTTCATTCATTAAAGGTGAAAAGTGGCTTATGTCAAAAATGAGCGTTTCAGAGCGATTGGAGGCTGTTTTAGCACTGTACAGTCGCCTAAGGCTGAAAAGTGGCTTATGTGAAAAATGAGCGTTTCAGAGCGAGAGCAGCCTGTTTTTGCACTAAGCTGCATTTCACTGAAAAAAGGTCTTTCAAACAGGTTTACTAGCCTGAACTTGTTGAATTTGGATCTTCTTCATGGCAAAGGAGTTTTTACCTGGAATTTCATTCATTAAGGCTGAAAAGTGGCTTATGTGAAAAATGAGCGTTTCAGAGCGAGAGCAGCCTGTTTTTGCACTAAGCTGCATTTCACTGAAAAAAGGTCTTTCAAACAGGTTTACTAGCCTGAACTGGTTGAATTTGGATCTTCTTCATGGCAAAGGAGTTTTTACCTGGAATTTCATTCATTAAAGGTGAAAAGTGGCTTATGTCAAAAATGAGCGTTTCAGAGCGATTGGAGGCTGTTTTAGCACTGTACAGTCGCCTAAGGCTGAAAAGTGGCTTATGTGAAAAATGAGCGTTTCAGAGCGAGAGCAGCCTGTTTTTGCACTAAGCTGCATTTCACTGAAAAAAGGTCTTTCAAACAGGTTTACTAGCCTGAACTTGTTGAATTTGGATCTTCTTCATGGCAAAGGAGTTTTTACCTGGAATTTCATTCATTAAAGGTGAAAAGTGGGTTATGTCAAAAATGAGCGTTTCAGAGCGATTGGAGGCTGTTTTAGCACTGTACAGTCGCCTAAGGCTGAAAAGTGGCTTATGTCAAAAATGAGCGTTTCAGAGCGATTGGAGGCTGTTTTAGCACTGTACAGTCGCCTAAGGCTGAAAAGTGGCTTATGTGAAAAATGAGCGTTTCAGAGCGATTGGAGGCTGTTTTAGCGCTGAAAAGTGGCTTATGTGAAAAATGAGCGTTTCAGAGCGAGAGCAGCCTGTTTTTGCACTAAGCTGCATTTCACTGAAAAAAGGTCTTTCAAACAGGTTTACTAGCCTGAACTGGTTGAATTTGGATCTTCTTCATGGCAAAGGAGTTTTTACCTGGAATTTCATTCATTAAAGGTGAAAAGTGGCTTATGTCAAAAATGAGCGTTTCAGAGCGATTGGAGGCTGTTTTAGCGCTGAAAAGTGGCTTATGTGAAAAATGAGCGTTTCAGAGCGAGAGCAGCCTGTTTTTGCACTAAGCTGCATTTCACTGAAAAAAGGTCTTTCAAACAGGTTTACTAGCCTGAACTGGTTGAATTTGGATCTTCTTCATGGCAAAGGAGTTTTTACCTGGAATTTCATTCATTAAAGGTGAAAAGTGGCTTATGTCAAAAATGAGCGTTTCAGAGCGATTGGAGGCTGTTTTAGCACTGTACAGTCGCCTAAGGCTGAAAAGTGGCTTATGTGAAAAATGAGCGTTTCAGAGCGAGAGCAGCCTGTTTTTGCACTAAGCTGCATTTCACTGAAAAAAGGTCTTTCAAACAGGTTTACTAGCCTGAACTGGTTGAATTTGGATCTTCTTCATGGCAAAGGAGTTTTTACCTGGAATTTCATTCATTAAAGGTGAAAAGTGGCTTATGTCAAAAATGAGCGTTTCAGAGCGATTGGAGGCTGTTTTAGCACTGTACAGTCGCCTGAGGCTGAAAAGTGGCTTATGTCAAAAATGAGCGTTTCAGAGCGATTGGAGGCTGTTTTAGCGCTGAAAAGTGGCTTATGTGAAAAATGAGCGTTTCAGAGCGAGAGCAGCCTGTTTTTGCACTAAGCTGCATTTCACTGAAAAAAGGTCTTTCAAACAGGTTTACTAGCCTGAACTTGTTGAATTTGGATCTTCTTCATGGCAAAGGAGTTTTTACCTGGAATTTCATTCATTAAAGGTGAAAAGTGGGTTATGTCAAAAATGAGCGTTTCAGAGCGATTGGAGGCTGTTTTAGCACTGTACAGTCGCCTAAGGCTGAAAAGTGGCTTATGTCAAAAATGAGCGTTTCAGAGCGATTGGAGGCTGTTTTAGCACTGTACAGTCGCCTAAGGCTGAAAAGTGGCTTATGTGAAAAATGAGCGTTTCAGAGCGATTGGAGGCTGTTTTAGCGCTGAAAAGTGGCTTATGTGAAAAATGAGCGTTTCAGAGCGAGAGCAGCCTGTTTTTGCACTAAGCTGCATTTCACTGAAAAAAGGTCTTTCAAACAGGTTTACTAGCCTGAACTTGTTGAATTTGGATCTTCTTCATGGCAAAGGAGTTTTTACCTGGAATTTCATTCATTAAGGCTGAAAAGTGGGTTATGTCAAAAATGAGCGTTTCAGAGCGATAGGAGGCTGTTTTAGCACTGTACAGTCGCCTAAGGCTGAAAAGTGGCTTATGTGAAAAATGAGCGTTTCAGAGCGAGAGCAGCCTGTTTTTGCACTAAGCTGCATTTCACTGAAAAAAGGTCTTTCAAACAGGTTTACTAGCCTGAACTGGTTGAATTTGGATCTTCTTCATGGCAAAGGAGTTTTTACCTGGAATTTCATTCATTAAAGGTGAAAAGTGGCTTATGTCAAAAATGAGCGTTTCAGAGCGATTGGAGGCTGTTTTAGCACTGTACAGTCGCCTAAGGCTGAAAAGTGGCTTATGTGAAAAATGAGCGTTTCAGAGCGAGAGCAGCCTGTTTTTGCACTAAGCTGCATTTCACTGAAAAAAGGTCTTTCAAACAGGTTTACTAGCCTGAACTGGTTGAATTTGGATCTTCTTCATGGCAAAGGAGTTTTTACCTGGAATTTCATTCATTAAAGGTGAAAAGTGGCTTATGTCAAAAATGAGCGTTTCAGAGCGATTGGAGGCTGTTTTAGCGCTGAAAAGTGGCTTATGTGAAAAATGAGCGTTTCAGAGCGAGAGCAGCCTGTTTTTGCACTAAGCTGCATTTCACTGAAAAAAGGTCTTTCAAACAGGTTTACTAGCCTGAACTGGTTGAATTTGGATCTTCTTCATGGCAAAGGAGTTTTTACCTGGAATTTCATTCATTAAAGGTGAAAAGTGGCTTATGTCAAAAATGAGCGTTTCAGAGCGATTGGAGGCTGTTTTAGCACTGTACAGTCGCCTAAGGCTGAAAAGTGGCTTATGTGAAAAATTGAGCGTTTCAGAGCGAGAGCAGCCTGTTTTTGCACTAAGCTGCATTTCACTGAAAAAAGGTCTTTCAAACAGGTTTACTAGCCTGAACTGGTTGAATTTGGATCTTCTTCATGGCAAAGGAGTTTTTACCTGGAATTTCATTCATTAAAGGTGAAAAGTGGCTTATGTCAAAAATGAGCGTTTCAGAGCGATTGGAGGCTGTTTTAGCACTGTACAGTCGCCTAAGGCTGAAAAGTGGCTTATGTCAAAAATGAGCGTTTCAGAGCGATTGGAGGCTGTTTTAGCGCTGAAAAGTGGCTTATGTGAAAAATGAGCGTTTCAGAGCGAGAGCAGCCTGTTTTGCACTAAGCTGCATTTCAATGAAAAAAGGTCTTTCAAACAGGTTTACTAGCCTGAACTTGTTGAATTTGGATCTTCTTCATGGCAAAGGAGTTTTTACCTGGAATTTAATTCATTAAGGCTGAAAAGTGGGTTATGTCAAAAATGAGCGTTTCAGAGCGATAGGAGGCTGTTTTAGCACTGTACAGTCGCCTAAGGCTGAAAAGTGGCTTATGTGAAAAATGAGCGTTTCAGAGCGAGAGGAGGCTGTTTTAGCACTGTACAGTCGCCTAAGGCTGAAAAGTGGCTTATGTGAAAATGAGCGTTTCAGAGCGAGAGCAGCCTGTTTTGCACTAAGCTGCATTTCACTGAAAAAAGGTCTTTCAACCAGGTTTACTAGCCTGAACTGCATGAATTTGGATCTTCTTCATGGCAAAGGAGTTTTTACCTGGAATTTCATTCATTAAAGGTGAAAAGTGGCTTATGTCAAAAATGAGCGTTTCAGAGCGATTGGAGGCTGTTTTAGCGCTGAAAAGTGGCTTATGTGAAAAATGAGCGTTTCAGAGCGATTGGAGGCTGTTTTAGCGCTGAAAAGTGGCTTATGTGAAAAATGAGCGTTTCAGAGCGAGAGCAGCCTGTTTTTGCACTAAGCTGCATTTCACTGAAAAAAGGTCTTTCAAACAGGTTTACTAGCCTGAACTGGTTGAATTTGGATCTTCTTCATGGCAAAGGAGTTTTTACCTGGAATTTCATTCATTAAAGGTGAAAAGTGGCTTATGTGAAAAATGAGCGTTTCAGAGCGATTGGAGGCTGTTTTAGCGCTGAAAAGTGGCTTATGTGAAAAATGAGCGTTTCAGAGCGAGAGCAGCCTGTTTTTGCACTAAGCTGCATTTCACTGAAAAAGGTCTTTCAAACAGGTTTACTAGCCTGAACTGGTTGAATTTGGATCTTCTTCATGGCAAAGGAGTTTTTACCTGGAATTTCATTCATTAAAGGTGAAAAGTGGCTTATGTCAAAAATGAGCGTTTCAGAGCGATTGGAGGCTGTTTTAGCACTGTACAGTCGCCTAAGGCTGAAAGTGGCTTATGTCAAAAATGAGCGTTTCAGAGCGATTGGAGGCTGTTTTAGCGCTGAAAAGTGGCTTATGTGAAAAATGAGCGTTTCAGAGCGAGAGCAGCCTGTTTTTGCACTAAGCTGCATTTCACTGAAAAAAGGTCTTTCAAACAGGTTTACTAGCCTGAACTTGTTGAATTTGGATCTTCTTCATGGCAAAGGAGTTTTTACCTGGAATTTAATTCATTAAGGCTGAAAAGTGGGTTATGTCAAAAATGAGCGTTTCAGAGCGATAGGAGGCTGTTTTAGCACTGTACAGTCGCCTAAGGCTGAAAGTGGCTTATGTGAAAAATGAGCGTTTCAGAGCGAGAGGAGGCTGTTTTAGCACTGTACAGTCGCCTAAGGCTGAAAAGTGGCTTATGTGAAAAATGAGCGTTTCAGAGCGAGAGCAGCCTGTTTTTGCACTAAGCTGCATTTCACTGAAAAAAGGTCTTTCAAACAGGTTTACTAGCCTGAACTTGTTGAATTTGGATCTTCTTCATGGCAAAGGAGTTTTTACCTGGAATTTCATTCATTAAGGCTGAAAAGTGGGTTATGTCAAAAATGAGCGTTTCAGAGCGATAGGAGGCTGTTTTAGCACTGTACAGTCGCCTAAGGCTGAAAAGTGGCTTATGTGAAAAATGAGCGTTTCAGAGCGAGAGGAGGCTGTTTTAGCACTGTACAGTCGCCTAAGGCTGAAAAGTGGCTTATGTGAAAAATGAGCGTTTCAGAGCGAGAGCAGCCTGTTTTTGCACTAAGCTGCATTTCACTGAAAAAAGGTCTTTCAAACAGGTTTACTAGCCTGAACTGGTTGAATTTGGATCTTCTTCATGGCAAAGGAGTTTTTACCTGGAAT
Source organism: Pagrus pagrus (assembly GCF_965226575.1). Taxonomy (NCBI): domain Eukaryota; kingdom Metazoa; phylum Chordata; class Actinopteri; order Spariformes; family Sparidae; genus Pagrus; species Pagrus pagrus. The sequence goes on from NW_028175333.1 coordinate 70,473, forward strand.
TTCATTCATTAAAGGTGAAAAGTGGCTTATGTCAAAAATGAGCGTTTCAGAGCGATTGGAGGCTGTTTTAGCACTGTACAGTCGCCTAAGGCTGAAAAGTGGCTTATGTCAAAAATGAGCGTTTCAGAGCGATTGGAGGCTGTTTTAGCGCTGAAAAGTGGCTTATGTGAAAAATGAGCGTTTCAGAGCGAGAGCAGCCTGTTTTTGCACTAAGCTGCATTTCACTGAAAAAAGGTCTTTCAAACAGGTTTACTAGCCTGAACTTGTTGAATTTGGATCTTCTTCATGGCAAAGGAGTTTTTACCTGGAATTTCATTCATTAAGGCTGAAAAGTGGGTTATGTCAAAAATGAGCGTTTCAGAGCGATAGGAGGCTGTTTTAGCACTGTACAGTCGCCTAAGGCTGAAAAGTGGCTTATGTGAAAAATGAGCGTTTCAGAGCGAGAGGAGGCTGTTTTAGCACTGTACAGTCGCCTAAGGCTGAAAAGTGGCTTATGTGAAAAATGAGCGTTTCAGAGCGAGAGCAGCCTGTTTTGCACTAAGCTGCATTTCACTGAAAAAAGGTCTTTCAAACAGGTTTACTAGCCTGAACTGGTTGAATTTGGATCTTCTTCATGGCAAAGGAGTTTTTACCCTGGAATTTCATTCATTAAAGGTGAAAAGTGGCTTATGTCAAAAATGAGCGTTTCAGAGCGATTGGAGGCTGTTTTAGCACTGTACAGTCGCCTAAGGCTGAAAAGTGGCTTATGTGAAAAATGAGCGTTTCAGAGCGAGAGCAGCTGTTTTTGCACTAAGCTGCATTTCACTGAAAAAAGGTCTTTCAAACAGGTTTACTAGCCTGAACTGGTTGAATTTGGATCTTCTTCATGGCAAAGGAGTTTTTACCTGGAATTTCATTCATTAAAGGTGAAAAGTGGCTTATGTCAAAAATGAGCGTTTCAGAGCGATTGGAGGCTGTTTTAGCACTGTACAGTCGCCTAAGGCTGAAAAGTGGCTTATGTGAAAAATGAGCGTTTCAGAGCGATTGGAGGCTGTTTTAGCGCTGAAAAGTGGCTTATGTGAAAAATGAGCGTTTCAGAGCGAGAGCAGCCTGTTTTTGCACTAAGCTGCATTTCACTGAAAAAAGGTCTTTCAAACAGGTTTACTAGCCTGAACTGGTTGAATATGGATCTTCTTCATGGCAAAGGAGTTTTTACCTGGAATTTCATTCATTAAAGGTGAAAAGTGGCTTATGTGAAAAATGAGCGTTTCAGAGCGATGGAGGCTGCTCTCGCCTGAAAGTCTTTCACATAAGCTTTCAGGAAACAGCCTCCAATCGCTCTGAAACGCTCATTTTTCACATAAGCCACTTTTCACCTTTAATGAATGAAATTCCAGGTAAAAACTCCTTTGCCATGAAGAAGATCCATATTCAACCAGTTCAGGCTAGTAAACCTGTTTGAAAGACCTTTTTTCAGTGAAATGCAGCTTAGTGCAAAAACAGGCTGCTCTCGCTCTGAAACGCTCATTTTTCACATAAGCCACTTTTCAGCGCTAAAACAGCCTCCAATCGCTCTGAAACGCTCATTTTTCACATAAGCCACTTTTCAGCCTTAGGCGACTGTACAGTGCTAAAACAGCCTCCAATCGCTCTGAAACGCTCATTTTTGACATAAGCCACTTTTCACCTTTAATGAATGAAATTCCAGGTAAAAACTCCTTTGCCATGAAGAAGATCCAAATTCAACCAGTTCAGGCTAGTAAACCTGTTTGAAAGACCTTTTTTCAGTGAAATGCAGCTTAGTGCAAAAACAGGCTGCTCTCGCTCTGAAACGCTCATTTTTCACATAAGCCACTTTTCAGCCTTAGGCGACTGTACAGTGCTAAAACAGCCTCCAATCGCTCTGAAACGCTCATTTTTGACATAAGCCACTTTTCACCTTTAATGAATGAAATTCCAGGTAAAAACTCCTTTGCCATGAAGAAGATCCAAATTCAACCAGTTCAGGCTAGTAAACCTGTTTGAAAGACCTTTTTTCAGTGAAATGCAGCTTAGTGCAAAAACAGGCTGCTCTCGCTCTGAAACGCTCATTTTTCACATAAGCCACTTTTCAGCCTTAGGCGACTGTACAGTGCTAAAACAGCCTCCTCTCGCTCTGAAACGCTCATTTTTCATAAGCCACTTTTCAGCCTTAGGCGACTGTACAGTGCTAAAACAGCCTCCTATCGCTCTGAAACGCTCATTTTTGACATAACCCACTTTTCAGCCTTAATGAATGAAATTCCAGGTAAAAACTCCTTTGCCATGAAGAAGATCCAAATTCAACAAGTTCAGGCTAGTAAACCTGTTTGAAAGACCTTTTTTCAGTGAAATGCAGCTTAGTGCAAAAACAGGCTGCTCTCGCTCTGAAACGCTCATTTTTCACATAAGCCACTTTTCAGCGCTAAAACAGCCTCCAATCGCTCTGAAACGCTCATTTTTGACATAAGCCACTTTTCAGCCTTAGGCGACTGTACAGTGCTAAAACAGCCTCCAATCGCTCTGAAACGCTCATTTTTGACATAAGCCACTTTTCACCTTTAATGAATGAAATTCCAGGTAAAAACTCCTTTGCCATGAAGAAGATCCAAATTCAACCAGTTCAGGCTAGTAAACCTGTTTGAAAGACCTTTTTTCAGTGAAATGCAGCTTAGTGCAAAAACAGGCTGCTCTCGCTCTGAAACGCTCATTTTTCACATAAGCCACTTTTCAGCCTTAGGCGACTGTACAGTGCTAAAACAGCCTCCTCTCGCTCTGAAACGCTCATTTTTCACATAAGCCACTTTTCAGCCTTAGGCGACTGTACAGTGCTAAAACAGCCTCCTATCGCTCTGAAACGCTCATTTTTGACATAACCCACTTTTCAGCCTTAATGAATGAAATTCCAGGTAAAAACTCCTTTGCCATGAAGAAGATCCAAATTCAACAAGTTCAGGCTAGTAAACCTGTTTGAAAGACCTTTTTTCAGTGAAATGCAGCTTAGTGCAAAAACAGGCTGCTCTCGCTCTGAAACGCTCATTTTTCACATAAGCCACTTTTCAGCCTTAGGCGACTGTACAGTGCTAAAACAGCCTCCTCTCGCTCTGAAACGCTCATTTTTCACATAAGCCACTTTTCAGCCTTAGGCGACTGTACAGTGCTAAAACAGCCTCCTATCGCTCTGAAACGCTCATTTTTGACATAACCCACTTTTCAGCCTTAATGAATTAAATTCCAGGTAAAAACTCCTTTGCCATGAAGAAGATCCAAATTCAACAAGTTCAGGCTAGTAAACCTGTTTGAAAGACCTTTTTTCAGTGAAATGCAGCTTAGTGCAAAAACAGGCTGCTCTCGCTCTGAAACGCTCATTTTTCACATAAGCCACTTTTCAGCGCTAAAACAGCCTCCAATCGCTCTGAAACGCTCATTTTTGACATAAGCCACTTTTCAGCCTTAGGCGACTGTACAGTGCTAAAACAGCCTCCAATCGCTCTGAAACGCTCATTTTTGACATAAGCCACTTTTCACCTTTAATGAATGAAATTCCAGGTAAAAACTCCTTTGCCATGAAGAAGATCCAAATTCAACCAGTTCAGGCTAGTAAACCTGTTTGAAAGACCTTTTTTCAGTGAAATGCAGCTTAGTGCAAAAACAGGCTGCTCTCGCTCTGAAACGCTCATTTTTCACATAAGCCACTTTTCAGCGCTAAAACAGCCTCCAATCGCTCTGAAACGCTCATTTTTCACATAAGCCACTTTTCACCTTTAATGAATGAAATTCCAGGTAAAAACTCCTTTGCCATGAAGAAGATCCAAATTCAACCAGTTCAGGCTAGTAAACCTGTTTGAAAGACCTTTTTTCAGTGAAATGCAGCTTAGTGCAAAAACAGGCTGCTCTCGCTCTGAAACGCTCATTTTTCACATAAGCCACTTTTCAGCGCTAAAACAGCCTCCAATCGCTCTGAAACGCTCATTTTTCACATAAGCCACTTTTCAGCGCTAAAACAGCCTCCAATCGCTCTGAAACGCTCATTTTTGACATAAGCCACTTTTCACCTTTAATGAATGAAATTCCAGGTAAAAACTCCTTTGCCATGAAGAAGATCCAAATTCATGCAGTTCAGGCTAGTAAACCTGGTTGAAAGACCTTTTTTCAGTGAAATGCAGCTTAGTGCAAAAACAGGCTGCTCTCGCTCTGAAACGCTCATTTTTCACATAAGCCACTTTTCAGCCTTAGGCGACTGTACAGTGCTAAAACAGCCTCCTCTCGCTCTGAAACGCTCATTTTTCACATAAGCCACTTTTCAGCCTTAGGCGACTGTACAGTGCTAAAACAGCCTCCTATCGCTCTGAAACGCTCATTTTTGACATAACCCACTTTTCAGCCTTAATGAATTAAATTCCAGGTAAAAACTCCTTTGCCATGAAGAAGATCCAAATTCAACAAGTTCAGGCTAGTAAACCTGTTTGAAAGACCTTTTTTCATTGAAATGCAGCTTAGTGCAAAAACAGGCTGCTCTCGCTCTGAAACGCTCATTTTTCACATAAGCCACTTTTCAGCGCTAAAACAGCCTCCAATCGCTCTGAAACGCTCATTTTTGACATAAGCCACTTTTCAGCCTTAGGCGACTGTACAGTGCTAAAACAGCCTCCAATCGCTCTGAAACGCTCATTTTTGACATAAGCCACTTTTCACCTTTAATGAATGAAATTCCAGGTAAAAACTCCTTTGCCATGAAGAAGATCCAAATTCAACCAGTTCAGGCTAGTAAACCTGTTTGAAAGACCTTTTTTCAGTGAAATGCAGCTTAGTGCAAAAACAGGCTGCTCTCGCTCTGAAACGCTCATTTTTCACATAAGCCACTTTTCAGCCTTAGGCGACTGTACAGTGCTAAAACAGCCTCCAATCGCTCTGAAACGCTCATTTTTGACATAAGCCACTTTTCACCTTTAATGAATGAAATTCCAGGTAAAAACTCCTTTGCCATGAAGAAGATCCAAATTCAACCAGTTCAGGCTAGTAAACCTGTTTGAAAGACCTTTTTTCAGTGAAATGCAGCTTAGTGCAAAAACAGGCTGCTCTCGCTCTGAAACGCTCATTTTTCACATAAGCCACTTTTCAGCGCTAAAACAGCCTCCAATCGCTCTGAAACGCTCATTTTTGACATAAGCCACTTTTCACCTTTAATGAATGAAATTCCAGGTAAAAACTCCTTTGCCATGAAGAAGATCCAAATTCAACCAGTTCAGGCTAGTAAACCTGTTTGAAAGACCTTTTTTCAGTGAAATGCAGCTTAGTGCAAAAACAGGCTGCTCTCGCTCTGAAACGCTCATTTTTCACATAAGCCACTTTTCAGCCTTAGGCGACTGTACAGTGCTAAAACAGCCTCCAATCGCTCTGAAACGCTCATTTTTGACATAAGCCACTTTTCACCTTTAATGAATGAAATTCCAGGTAAAAACTCCTTTGCCATGAAGAAGATCCAAATTCAACCAGTTCAGGCTAGTAAACCTGTTTGAAAGACCTTTTTTCAGTGAAATGCAGCTTAGTGCAAAAACAGGCTGCTCTCGCTCTGAAACGCTCATTTTTCACATAAGCCACTTTTCAGCCTTAGGCGACTGTACAGTGCTAAAACAGCCTCCTATCGCTCTGAAACGCTCATTTTTGACATAACCCACTTTTCAGCCTTAATGAATGAAATTCCAGGTAAAAACTCCTTTGCCATGAAGAAGATCCAAATTCAACAAGTTCAGGCTAGTAAACCTGTTTGAAAGACCTTTTTTCAGTGAAATGCAGCTTAGTGCAAAAACAGGCTGCTCTCGCTCTGAAACGCTCATTTTTCACATAAGCCACTTTTCAGCGCTAAAACAGCCTCCAATCGCTCTGAAACGCTCATTTTTCACATAAGCCACTTTTCAGCCTTAGGCGACTGTACAGTGCTAAAACAGCCTCCAATCGCTCTGAAACGCTCATTTTTGACATAAGCCACTTTTCAGCCTTAGGCGACTGTACAGTGCTAAAACAGCCTCCAATCGCTCTGAAACGCTCATTTTTGACATAACCCACTTTTCACCTTTAATGAATGAAATTCCAGGTAAAAACTCCTTTGCCATGAAGAAGATCCAAATTCAACAAGTTCAGGCTAGTAAACCTGTTTGAAAGACCTTTTTTCAGTGAAATGCAGCTTAGTGCAAAAACAGGCTGCTCTCGCTCTGAAACGCTCATTTTTCACATAAGCCACTTTTCAGCGCTAAAACAGCCTCCAATCGCTCTGAAACGCTCATTTTTGACATAAGCCACTTTTCAGCCTCAGGCGACTGTACAGTGCTAAAACAGCCTCCAATCGCTCTGAAACGCTCATTTTTGACATAAGCCACTTTTCACCTTTAATGAATGAAATTCCAGGTAAAAACTCCTTTGCCATGAAGAAGATCCAAATTCAACCAGTTCAGGCTAGTAAACCTGTTTGAAAGACCTTTTTTCAGTGAAATGCAGCTTAGTGCAAAAACAGGCTGCTCTCGCTCTGAAACGCTCATTTTTCACATAAGCCACTTTTCAGCCTTAGGCGACTGTACAGTGCTAAAACAGCCTCCAATCGCTCTGAAACGCTCATTTTTGACATAAGCCACTTTTCACCTTTAATGAATGAAATTCCAGGTAAAAACTCCTTTGCCATGAAGAAGATCCAAATTCAACCAGTTCAGGCTAGTAAACCTGTTTGAAAGACCTTTTTTCAGTGAAATGCAGCTTAGTGCAAAAACAGGCTGCTCTCGCTCTGAAACGCTCATTTTTCACATAAGCCACTTTTCAGCGCTAAAACAGCCTCCAATCGCTCTGAAACGCTCATTTTTGACATAAGCCACTTTTCACCTTTAATGAATGAAATTCCAGGTAAAAACTCCTTTGCCATGAAGAAGATCCAAATTCAACCAGTTCAGGCTAGTAAACCTGTTTGAAAGACCTTTTTTCAGTGAAATGCAGCTTAGTGCAAAAACAGGCTGCTCTCGCTCTGAAACGCTCATTTTTCACATAAGCCACTTTTCAGCGCTAAAACAGCCTCCAATCGCTCTGAAACGCTCATTTTTCACATAAGCCACTTTTCAGCCTTAGGCGACTGTACAGTGCTAAAACAGCCTCCAATCGCTCTGAAACGCTCATTTTTGACATAAGCCACTTTTCAGCCTTAGGCGACTGTACAGTGCTAAAACAGCCTCCAATCGCTCTGAAACGCTCATTTTTGACATAACCCACTTTTCACCTTTAATGAATGAAATTCCAGGTAAAAACTCCTTTGCCATGAAGAAGATCCAAATTCAACAAGTTCAGGCTAGTAAACCTGTTTGAAAGACCTTTTTTCAGTGAAATGCAGCTTAGTGCAAAAACAGGCTGCTCTCGCTCTGAAACGCTCATTTTTCACATAAGCCACTTTTCAGCCTTAGGCGACTGTACAGTGCTAAAACAGCCTCCAATCGCTCTGAAACGCTCATTTTTGACATAAGCCACTTTTCACCTTTAATGAATGAAATTCCAGGTAAAAACTCCTTTGCCATGAAGAAGATCCAAATTCAACCAGTTCAGGCTAGTAAACCTGTTTGAAAGACCTTTTTTCAGTGAAATGCAGCTTAGTGCAAAAACAGGCTGCTCTCGCTCTGAAACGCTCATTTTTCACATAAGCCACTTTTCAGCCTTAATGAATGAAATTCCAGGTAAAAACTCCTTTGCCATGAAGAAGATCCAAATTCAACAAGTTCAGGCTAGTAAACCTGTTTGAAAGACCTTTTTTCAGTGAAATGCAGCTTAGTGCAAAAACAGGCTGCTCTCGCTCTGAAACGCTCATTTTTCACATAAGCCACTTTTCAGCCTTAGGCGACTGTACAGTGCTAAAACAGCCTCCAATCGCTCTGAAACGCTCATTTTTGACATAAGCCACTTTTCACCTTTAATGAATGAAATTCCAGGTAAAAACTCCTTTGCCATGAAGAAGATCCAAATTCAACCAGTTCAGGCTAGTAAACCTGTTTGAAAGACCTTTTTTCAGTGAAATGCAGCTTAGTGCAAAAACAGGCTGCTCTTGCTCTGAAACGCTCATTTTTCACATAAGCCACTTTTCAGCGCTAAAACAGCCTCCAATCGCTCTGAAACGCTCATTTTTGACATAAGCCACTTTTCACCTTTAATGAATGAAATTCCAGGTAAAAACTCCTTTGCCATGAAGAAGATCCAAATTCAACCAGTTCAGGCTAGTAAACCTGTTTGAAAGACCTTTTTTCAGTGAAATGCAGCTTAGTGCAAAAACAGGCTGCTCTCGCTCTGAAACGCTCATTTTTCACATAAGCCACTTTTCAGCGCTAAAACAGCCTCCAATCGCTCTGAAACGCTCATTTTTCACATAAGCCACTTTTCAGCCTTAGGCGACTGTACAGTGCTAAAACAGCCTCCAATCGCTCTGAAACGCTCATTTTTGACATAAGCCACTTTTCAGCCTTAGGCGACTGTACAGTGCTAAAACAGCCTCCAATGGCTCTGAAACGCTCATTTTTGACATAAGCCACTTTTCACCTTTAATGAATGAAATTCCAGGTAAAAACTCCTTTGCCATGAAGAAGATCCAAATTCAACCAGTTCAGGCTAGTAAACCTGTTTGAAAGACCTTTTTTCAGTGAAATGCAGCTTAGTGCAAAAACAGGCTGCTCTCGCTCTGAAACGCTCATTTTTCACATAAGCCACTTTTCAGCCTTAGGCGACTGTACAGTGCTAAAACAGCCTCCTCTCGCTCTGAAACGCTCATTTTTCACATAAGCCACTTTTCAGCCTTAGGCGACTGTACAGTGCTAAAACAGCCTCCTATCGCTCTGAAACGCTCATTTTTGACATAACCCACTTTTCAGCCTTAATGAATTAAATTCCAGGTAAAAACTCCTTTGCCATGAAGAAGATCCAAATTCAACAAGTTCAGGCTAGTAAACCTGTTTGAAAGACCTTTTTTCAGTGAAATGCAGCTTAGTGCAAAAACAGGCTGCTCTCGCTCTGAAACGCTCATTTTTCACATAAGCCACTTTTCAGCGCTAAAACAGCCTCCAATCGCTCTGAAACGCTCATTTTTGACATAAGCCACTTTTCAGCCTTAGGCGACTGTACAGTGCTAAAACAGCCTCCAATCGCTCTGAAACGCTCATTTTTGACATAAGCCACTTTTCACCTTTAATGAATGAAATTCCAGGTAAAAACTCCTTTGCCATGAAGAAGATCCAAATTCAACCAGTTCAGGCTAGTAAACCTGTTTGAAAGACCTTTTTTCAGTGAAATGCAGCTTAGTGCAAAAACAGGCTGCTCTCGCTCTGAAACGCTCATTTTTCACATAAGCCACTTTTCAGCCTTAGGCGACTGTACAGTGCTAAAACAGCCTCCAATCGCTCTGAAACGCTCATTTTTGACATAAGCCACTTTTCACCTTTAATGAATGAAATTCCAGGTAAAAACTCCTTTGCCATGAAGAAGATCCAAATTCAACCAGTTCAGGCTAGTAAACCTGTTTGAAAGACCTTTTTTCAGTGAAATGCAGCTTAGTGCAAAAACAGGCTGCTCTCGCTCTGAAACGCTCATTTTTCACATAAGCCACTTTTCAGCGCTAAAACAGCCTCCAATCGCTCTGAAACGCTCATTTTTCACATAAGCCACTTTTCAGCCTTAGGCGACTGTACAGTGCTAAAACAGCCTCCAATCGCTCTGAAACGCTCATTTTTGACATAAGCCACTTTTCAGCCTTAGGCGACTGTACAGTGCTAAAACAGCCTCCAATCGCTCTGAAACGCTCATTTTTGACATAACCCACTTTTCACCTTTAATGAATGAAATTCCAGGTAAAAACTCCTTTGCCATGAAGAAGATCCAAATTCAACAAGTTCAGGCTAGTAAACCTGTTTGAAAGACCTTTTTTCAGTGAAATGCAGCTTAGTGCAAAAACAGGCTGCTCTCGCTCTGAAACGCTCATTTTTCACATAAGCCACTTTTCAGCGCTAAAACAGCCTCCAATCGCTCTGAAACGCTCATTTTTGACAAAAGCCACTTTTCAGCCTTAGGCGACTGTACAGTGCTAAAACAGCCTCCAATGGCTCTGAAACGCTCATTTTTGACATAAGCCACTTTTCACCTTTAATGAATGAAATTCCAGGTAAAAACTCCTTTGCCATGAAGAAGATCCAAATTCAACCAGTTCAGGCTAGTAAACCTGTTTGAAAGACCTTTTTTCAGTGAAATGCAGCTTAGTGCAAAAACAGGCTGCTCTCGCTCTGAAACGCTCATTTTTCACATAAGCCACTTTTCAGCCTTAGGCGACTGTACAGTGCTAAAACAGCCTCCAATCGCTCTGAAACGCTCATTTTTGACATAAGCCACTTTTCACCTTTAATGAATGAAATTCCAGGTAAAAACTCCTTTGCCATGAAGAAGATCCAAATTCAACCAGTTCAGGCTAGTAAACCTGTTTGAAAGACCTTTTTTCAGTGAAATGCAGCTTAGTGCAAAAACAGGCTGCTCTCGCTCTGAAACGCTCATTTTTCACATAAGCCACTTTTCAGCCTTAATGAATGAAATTCCAGGTAAAAACTCCTTTGCCATGAAGAAGATCCAAATTCAACAAGTTCAGGCTAGTAAACCTGTTTGAAAGACCTTTTTTCAGTGAAATGCAGCTTAGTGCAAAAACAGGCTGCTCTCGCTCTGAAACGCTCATTTTTCACATAAGCCACTTTTCAGCCTTAGGCGACTGTACAGTGCTAAAACAGCCTCCAATCGCTCTGAAACGCTCATTTTTGACATAAGCCACTTTTCACCTTTAATGAATGAAATTCCAGGTAAAAACTCCTTTGCCATGAAGAAGATCCAAATTCAACCAGTTCAGGCTAGTAAACCTGTTTGAAAGACCTTTTTTCAGTGAAATGCAGCTTAGTGCAAAAACAGGCTGCTCTTGCTCTGAAACGCTCATTTTTCACATAAGCCACTTTTCAGCGCTAAAACAGCCTCCAATCGCTCTGAAACGCTCATTTTTCACATAAGCCACTTTTCACCTTTAATGAATGAAATTCCAGGTAAAAACTCCTTTGCCATGAAGAAGATCCAAATTCAACCAGTTCAGGCTAGTAAACCTGTTTGAAAGACCTTTTTTCAGTGAAATGCAGCTTAGTGCAAAAACAGGCTGCTCTCGCTCTGAAACGCTCATTTTTCACATAAGCCACTTTTCAGCGCTAAAACAGCCTCCAATCGCTCTGAAACGCTCATTTTTCACATAAGCCACTTTTCAGCGCTAAAACAGCCTCCAATCGCTCTGAAACGCTCATTTTTGACATAAGCCACTTTTCACCTTTAATGAATGAAATTCCAGGTAAAAACTCCTTTGCCATGAAGAAGATCCAAATTCATGCAGTTCAGGCTAGTAAACCTGGTTGAAAGACCTTTTTTCAGTGAAATGCAGCTTAGTGCAAAAACAGGCTGCTCTCGCTCTGAAACGCTCATTTTTCACATAAGCCACTTTTCAGCCTTAGGCGACTGTACAGTGCTAAAACAGCCTCCTCTCGCTCTGAAACGCTCATTTTTCACATAAGCCACTTTTCAGCCTTAGGCGACTGTACAGTGCTAAAACAGCCTCCTATCGCTCTGAAACGCTCATTTTTGACATAACCCACTTTTCAGCCTTAATGAATTAAATTCCAGGTAAAAACTCCTTTGCCATGAAGAAGATCCAAATTCAACAAGTTCAGGCTAGTAAACCTGTTTGAAAGACCTTTTTTCATTGAAATGCAGCTTAGTGCAAAAACAGGCTGCTCTCGCTCTGAAACGCTCATTTTTCACATAAGCCACTTTTCAGCGCTAAAACAGCCTCCAATCGCTCTGAAACGCTCATTTTTGACATAAGCCACTTTTCAGCCTTAGGCGACTGTACAGTGCTAAAACAGCCTCCAATCGCTCTGAAACGCTCATTTTTGACATAAGCCACTTTTCACCTTTAATGAATGAAATTCCAGGTAAAAACTCCTTTGCCATGAAGAAGATCCAAATTCAACCAGTTCAGGCTAGTAAACCTGTTTGAAAGACCTTTTTTCAGTGAAATGCAGCTTAGTGCAAAAACAGGCTGCTCTCGCTCTGAAACGCTCATTTTTCACATAAGCCACTTTTCAGCCTTAGGCGACTGTACAGTGCTAAAACAGCCTCCAATCGCTCTGAAACGCTCATTTTTGACATAAGCCACTTTTCACCTTTAATGAATGAAATTCCAGGTAAAAACTCCTTTGCCATGAAGAAGATCCAAATTCAACCAGTTCAGGCTAGTAAACCTGTTTGAAAGACCTTTTTTCAGTGAAATGCAGCTTAGTGCAAAAACAGGCTGCTCTCGCTCTGAAACGCTCATTTTTCACATAAGCCACTTTTCAGCGCTAAAACAGCCTCCAATCGCTCTGAAACGCTCATTTTTGACATAAGCCACTTTTCACCTTTAATGAATGAAATTCCAGGTAAAAACTCCTTTGCCATGAAGAAGATCCAAATTCAACCAGTTCAGGCTAGTAAACCTGTTTGAAAGACCTTTTTTCAGTGAAATGCAGCTTAGTGCAAAAACAGGCTGCTCTCGCTCTGAAACGCTCATTTTTCACATAAGCCACTTTTCAGCGCTAAAACAGCCTCCAATCGCTCTGAAACGCTCATTTTTCACATAAGCCACTTTTCAGCCTTAGGCGACTGTACAGTGCTAAAACAGCCTCCAATCGCTCTGAAACGCTCATTTTTGACATAAGCCACTTTTCAGCCTTAGGCGACTGTACAGTGCTAAAACAGCCTCCAATCGCTCTGAAACGCTCATTTTTGACATAACCCACTTTTCACCTTTAATGAATGAAATTCCAGGTAAAAACTCCTTTGCCATGAAGAAGATCCAAATTCAACAAGTTCAGGCTAGTAAACCTGTTTGAAAGACCTTTTTTCAGTGAAATGCAGCTTAGTGCAAAAACAGGCTGCTCTCGCTCTGAAACGCTCATTTTTCACATAAGCCACTTTTCAGCGCTAAAACAGCCTCCAATCGCTCTGAAACGCTCATTTTTGACATAAGCCACTTTTCAGCCTTAGGCGACTGTACAGTGCTAAAACAGCCTCCAATGGCTCTGAAACGCTCATTTTTGACATAAGCCACTTTTCACCTTTAATGAATGAAATTCCAGGTAAAAACTCCTTTGCCATGAAGAAGATCCAAATTCAACCAGTTCAGGCTAGTAAACCTGTTTGAAAGACCTTTTTTCAGTGAAATGCAGCTTAGTGCAAAAACAGGCTGCTCTCGCTCTGAAACGCTCATTTTTCACATAAGCCACTTTTCAGCCTTAGGCGACTGTACAGTGCTAAAACAGCCTCCAATCGCTCTGAAACGCTCATTTTTGACATAAGCCACTTTTCACCTTTAATGAATGAAATTCCAGGTAAAAACTCCTTTGCCATGAAGAAGATCCAAATTCAACCAGTTCAGGCTAGTAAACCTGTTTGAAAGACCTTTTTTCAGTGAAATGCAGCTTAGTGCAAAAACAGGCTGCTCTCGCTCTGAAACGCTCATTTTTCACATAAGCCACTTTTCAGCCTTAGGCGACTGTACAGTGCTAAAACAGCCTCCTATCGCTCTGAAACGCTCATTTTTGACATAACCCACTTTTCAGCCTTAATGAATGAAATTCCAGGTAAAAACTCCTTTGCCATGAAGAAGATCCAAATTCAACAAGTTCAGGCTAGTAAACCTGTTTGAAAGACCTTTTTTCAGTGAAATGCAGCTTAGTGCAAAAACAGGCTGCTCTCGCTCTGAAACGCTCATTTTTCACATAAGCCACTTTTCAGCGCTAAAACAGCCTCCAATCGCTCTGAAACGCTCATTTTTCACATAAGCCACTTTTCAGCCTTAGGCGACTGTACAGTGCTAAAACAGCCTCCAATCGCTCTGAAACGCTCATTTTTGACATAAGCCACTTTTCAGCCTTAGGCGACTGTACAGTGCTAAAACAGCCTCCAATCGCTCTGAAACGCTCATTTTTGACATAACCCACTTTTCACCTTTAATGAATGAAATTCCAGGTAAAAACTCCTTTGCCATGAAGAAGATCCAAATTCAACAAGTTCAGGCTAGTAAACCTGTTTGAAAGACCTTTTTTCAGTGAAATGCAGCTTAGTGCAAAAACAGGCTGCTCTCGCTCTGAAACGCTCATTTTTCACATAAGCCACTTTTCAGCGCTAAAACAGCCTCCAATCGCTCTGAAACGCTCATTTTTGACATAAGCCACTTTTCAGCCTCAGGCGACTGTACAGTGCTAAAACAGCCTCCAATCGCTCTGAAACGCTCATTTTTGACATAAGCCACTTTTCACCTTTAATGAATGAAATTCCAGGTAAAAACTCCTTTGCCATGAAGAAGATCCAAATTCAACCAGTTCAGGCTAGTAAACCTGTTTGAAAGACCTTTTTTCAGTGAAATGCAGCTTAGTGCAAAAACAGGCTGCTCTCGCTCTGAAACGCTCATTTTTCACATAAGCCACTTTTCAGCCTTAGGCGACTGTACAGTGCTAAAACAGCCTCCAATCGCTCTGAAACGCTCATTTTTGACATAAGCCACTTTTCACCTTTAATGAATGAAATTCCAGGTAAAAACTCCTTTGCCATGAAGAAGATCCAAATTCAACCAGTTCAGGCTAGTAAACCTGTTTGAAAGACCTTTTTTCAGTGAAATGCAGCTTAGTGCAAAAACAGGCTGCTCTCGCTCTGAAACGCTCATTTTTCACATAAGCCACTTTTCAGCGCTAAAACAGCCTCCAATCGCTCTGAAACGCTCATTTTTGACATAAGCCACTTTTCACCTTTAATGAATGAAATTCCAGGTAAAAACTCCTTTGCCATGAAGAAGATCCAAATTCAACCAGTTCAGGCTAGTAAACCTGTTTGAAAGACCTTTTTTCAGTGAAATGCAGCTTAGTGCAAAAACAGGCTGCTCTCGCTCTGAAACGCTCATTTTTCACATAAGCCACTTTTCAGCGCTAAAACAGCCTCCAATCGCTCTGAAACGCTCATTTTTCACATAAGCCACTTTTCAGCCTTAGGCGACTGTACAGTGCTAAAACAGCCTCCAATCGCTCTGAAACGCTCATTTTTGACATAAGCCACTTTTCAGCCTTAGGCGACTGTACAGTGCTAAAACAGCCTCCAATCGCTCTGAAACGCTCATTTTTGACATAACCCACTTTTCACCTTTAATGAATGAAATTCCAGGTAAAAACTCCTTTGCCATGAAGAAGATCCAAATTCAACAAGTTCAGGCTAGTAAACCTGTTTGAAAGACCTTTTTTCAGTGAAATGCAGCTTAGTGCAAAAACAGGCTGCTCTCGCTCTGAAACGCTCATTTTTCACATAAGCCACTTTTCAGCCTTAGGCGACTGTACAGTGCTAAAACAGCCTCCAATCGCTCTGAAACGCTCATTTTTGACATAAGCCACTTTTCACCTTTAATGAATGAAATTCCAGGTAAAAACTCCTTTGCCATGAAGAAGATCCAAATTCAACCAGTTCAGGCTAGTAAACCTGTTTGAAAGACCTTTTTTCAGTGAAATGCAGCTTAGTGCAAAAACAGGCTGCTCTCGCTCTGAAACGCTCATTTTTCACATAAGCCACTTTTCAGCCTTAATGAATGAAATTCCAGGTAAAAACTCCTTTGCCATGAAGAAGATCCAAATTCAACAAGTTCAGGCTAGTAAACCTGTTTGAAAGACCTTTTTTCAGTGAAATGCAGCTTAGTGCAAAAACAGGCTGCTCTCGCTCTGAAACGCTCATTTTTCACATAAGCCACTTTTCAGCCTTAGGCGACTGTACAGTGCTAAAACAGCCTCCAATCGCTCTGAAACGCTCATTTTTGACATAAGCCACTTTTCACCTTTAATGAATGAAATTCCAGGTAAAAACTCCTTTGCCATGAAGAAGATCCAAATTCAACCAGTTCAGGCTAGTAAACCTGTTTGAAAGACCTTTTTTCAGTGAAATGCAGCTTAGTGCAAAAACAGGCTGCTCTTGCTCTGAAACGCTCATTTTTCACATAAGCCACTTTTCAGCGCTAAAACAGCCTCCAATCGCTCTGAAACGCTCATTTTTGACATAAGCCACTTTTCACCTTTAATGAATGAAATTCCAGGTAAAAACTCCTTTGCCATGAAGAAGATCCAAATTCAACCAGTTCAGGCTAGTAAACCTGTTTGAAAGACCTTTTTTCAGTGAAATGCAGCTTAGTGCAAAAACAGGCTGCTCTCGCTCTGAAACGCTCATTTTTCACATAAGCCACTTTTCAGCGCTAAAACAGCCTCCAATCGCTCTGAAACGCTCATTTTTCACATAAGCCACTTTTCAGCCTTAGGCGACTGTACAGTGCTAAAACAGCCTCCAATCGCTCTGAAACGCTCATTTTTGACATAAGCCACTTTTCAGCCTTAGGCGACTGTACAGTGCTAAAACAGCCTCCAATGGCTCTGAAACGCTCATTTTTGACATAAGCCACTTTTCACCTTTAATGAATGAAATTCCAGGTAAAAACTCCTTTGCCATGAAGAAGATCCAAATTCAACCAGTTCAGGCTAGTAAACCTGTTTGAAAGACCTTTTTTCAGTGAAATGCAGCTTAGTGCAAAAACAGGCTGCTCTCGCTCTGAAACGCTCATTTTTCACATAAGCCACTTTTCAGCCTTAGGCGACTGTACAGTGCTAAAACAGCCTCCTCTCGCTCTGAAACGCTCATTTTTCACATAAGCCACTTTTCAGCCTTAGGCGACTGTACAGTGCTAAAACAGCCTCCTATCGCTCTGAAACGCTCATTTTTGACATAACCCACTTTTCAGCCTTAATGAATTAAATTCCAGGTAAAAACTCCTTTGCCATGAAGAAGATCCAAATTCAACAAGTTCAGGCTAGTAAACCTGTTTGAAAGACCTTTTTTCAGTGAAATGCAGCTTAGTGCAAAAACAGGCTGCTCTCGCTCTGAAACGCTCATTTTTCACATAAGCCACTTTTCAGCGCTAAAACAGCCTCCAATCGCTCTGAAACGCTCATTTTTGACATAAGCCACTTTTCAGCCTTAGGCGACTGTACAGTGCTAAAACAGCCTCCAATCGCTCTGAAACGCTCATTTTTGACATAAGCCACTTTTCACCTTTAATGAATGAAATTCCAGGTAAAAACTCCTTTGCCATGAAGAAGATCCAAATTCAACCAGTTCAGGCTAGTAAACCTGTTTGAAAGACCTTTTTTCAGTGAAATGCAGCTTAGTGCAAAAACAGGCTGCTCTCGCTCTGAAACGCTCATTTTTCACATAAGCCACTTTTCAGCCTTAGGCGACTGTACAGTGCTAAAACAGCCTCCAATCGCTCTGAAACGCTCATTTTTGACATAAGCCACTTTTCACCTTTAATGAATGAAATTCCAGGTAAAAACTCCTTTGCCATGAAGAAGATCCAAATTCAACCAGTTCAGGCTAGTAAACCTGTTTGAAAGACCTTTTTTCAGTGAAATGCAGCTTAGTGCAAAAACAGGCTGCTCTCGCTCTGAAACGCTCATTTTTCACATAAGCCACTTTTCAGCGCTAAAACAGCCTCCAATCGCTCTGAAACGCTCATTTTTCACATAAGCCACTTTTCAGCCTTAGGCGACTGTACAGTGCTAAAACAGCCTCCAATCGCTCTGAAACGCTCATTTTTGACATAAGCCACTTTTCAGCCTTAGGCGACTGTACAGTGCTAAAACAGCCTCCAATCGCTCTGAAACGCTCATTTTTGACATAACCCACTTTTCACCTTTAATGAATGAAATTCCAGGTAAAAACTCCTTTGCCATGAAGAAGATCCAAATTCAACAAGTTCAGGCTAGTAAACCTGTTTGAAAGACCTTTTTTCAGTGAAATGCAGCTTAGTGCAAAAACAGGCTGCTCTCGCTCTGAAACGCTCATTTTTCACATAAGCCACTTTTCAGCGCTAAAACAGCCTCCAATCGCTCTGAAACGCTCATTTTTGACAAAAGCCACTTTTCAGCCTTAGGCGACTGTACAGTGCTAAAACAGCCTCCAATGGCTCTGAAACGCTCATTTTTGACATAAGCCACTTTTCACCTTTAATGAATGAAATTCCAGGTAAAAACTCCTTTGCCATGAAGAAGATCCAAATTCAACCAGTTCAGGCTAGTAAACCTGTTTGAAAGACCTTTTTTCAGTGAAATGCAGCTTAGTGCAAAAACAGGCTGCTCTCGCTCTGAAACGCTCATTTTTCACATAAGCCACTTTTCAGCCTTAGGCGACTGTACAGTGCTAAAACAGCCTCCAATCGCTCTGAAACGCTCATTTTTGACATAAGCCACTTTTCACCTTTAATGAATGAAATTCCAGGTAAAAACTCCTTTGCCATGAAGAAGATCCAAATTCAACCAGTTCAGGCTAGTAAACCTGTTTGAAAGACCTTTTTTCAGTGAAATGCAGCTTAGTGCAAAAACAGGCTGCTCTCGCTCTGAAACGCTCATTTTTCACATAAGCCACTTTTCAGCCTTAATGAATGAAATTCCAGGTAAAAACTCCTTTGCCATGAAGAAGATCCAAATTCAACAAGTTCAGGCTAGTAAACCTGTTTGAAAGACCTTTTTTCAGTGAAATGCAGCTTAGTGCAAAAACAGGCTGCTCTCGCTCTGAAACGCTCATTTTTCACATAAGCCACTTTTCAGCCTTAGGCGACTGTACAGTGCTAAAACAGCCTCCAATCGCTCTGAAACGCTCATTTTTGACATAAGCCACTTTTCACCTTTAATGAATGAAATTCCAGGTAAAAACTCCTTTGCCATGAAGAAGATCCAAATTCAACCAGTTCAGGCTAGTAAACCTGTTTGAAAGACCTTTTTTCAGTGAAATGCAGCTTAGTGCAAAAACAGGCTGCTCTTGCTCTGAAACGCTCATTTTTCACATAAGCCACTTTTCAGCGCTAAAACAGCCTCCAATCGCTCTGAAACGCTCATTTTTGACATAAGCCACTTTTCACCTTTAATGAATGAAATTCCAGGTAAAAACTCCTTTGCCATGAAGAAGATCCAAATTCAACCAGTTCAGGCTAGTAAACCTGTTTGAAAGACCTTTTTTCAGTGAAATGCAGCTTAGTGCAAAAACAGGCTGCTCTCGCTCTGAAACGCTCATTTTTCACATAAGCCACTTTTCAGCGCTAAAACAGCCTCCAATCGCTCTGAAACGCTCATTTTTCACATAAGCCACTTTTCAGCCTTAGGCGACTGTACAGTGCTAAAACAGCCTCCAATCGCTCTGAAACGCTCATTTTTGACATAAGCCACTTTTCAGCCTTAGGCGACTGTACAGTGCTAAAACAGCCTCCAATGGCTCTGAAACGCTCATTTTTGACATAAGCCACTTTTCACCTTTAATGAATGAAATTCCAGGTAAAAACTCCTTTGCCATGAAGAAGATCCAAATTCAACCAGTTCAGGCTAGTAAACCTGTTTGAAAGACCTTTTTTCAGTGAAATGCAGCTTAGTGCAAAAACAGGCTGCTCTCGCTCTGAAACGCTCATTTTTCACATAAGCCACTTTTCAGCCTTAGGCGACTGTACAGTGCTAAAACAGCCTCCTCTCGCTCTGAAACGCTCATTTTTCACATAAGCCACTTTTCAGCCTTAGGCGACTGTACAGTGCTAAAACAGCCTCCTATCGCTCTGAAACGCTCATTTTTGACATAACCCAATTTTCAGCCTTAATGAATTAAATTCCAGGTAAAAACTCCTTTGCCATGAAGAAGATCCAAATTCAACAAGTTCAGGCTAGTAAACCTGTTTGAAAGACCTTTTTTCAGTGAAATGCAGCTTAGTGCAAAAACAGGCTGCTCTCGCTCTGAAACGCTCATTTTTCACATAAGCCACTTTTCAGCGCTAAAACAGCCTCCAATCGCTCTGAAACGCTCATTTTTGACATAAGCCACTTTTCAGCCTTAGGCGACTGTACAGTGCTAAAACAGCCTCCAATCGCTCTGAAACGCTCATTTTTGACATAAGCCACTTTTCACCTTTAATGAATGAAATTCCAGGTAAAAACTCCTTTGCCATGAAGAAGATCCAAATTCAACCAGTTCAGGCTAGTAAACCTGTTTGAAAGACCTTTTTTCAGTGAAATGCAGCTTAGTGCAAAAACAGGCTGCTCTCGCTCTGAAACGCTCATTTTTCACATAAGCCACTTTTCAGCCTTAGGCGACTGTACAGTGCTAAAACAGCCTCCAATCGCTCTGAAACGCTCATTTTTGACATAAGCCACTTTTCACCTTTAATGAATGAAATTCCAGGTAAAAACTCCTTTGCCATGAAGAAGATCCAAATTCAACCAGTTCAGGCTAGTAAACCTGTTTGAAAGACCTTTTTTCAGTGAAATGCAGCTTAGTGCAAAAACAGGCTGCTCTCGCTCTGAAACGCTCATTTTTCACATAAGCCACTTTTCAGCGCTAAAACAGCCTCCAATCGCTCTGAAACGCTCATTTTTCACATAAGCCACTTTTCAGCCTTAGGCGACTGTACAGTGCTAAAACAGCCTCCAATCGCTCTGAAACGCTCATTTTTGACATAAGCCACTTTTCAGCCTTAGGCGACTGTACAGTGCTAAAACAGCCTCCAATCGCTCTGAAACGCTCATTTTTGACATAACCCACTTTTCACCTTTAATGAATGAAATTCCAGGTAAAAACTCCTTTGCCATGAAGAAGATCCAAATTCAACAAGTTCAGGCTAGTAAACCTGTTTGAAAGACCTTTTTTCAGTGAAATGCAGCTTAGTGCAAAAACAGGCTGCTCTCGCTCTGAAACGCTCATTTTTCACATAAGCCACTTTTCAGCGCTAAAACAGCCTCCAATCGCTCTGAAACGCTCATTTTTGACAAAAGCCACTTTTCAGCCTTAGGCGACTGTACAGTGCTAAAACAGCCTCCAATGGCTCTGAAACGCTCATTTTTGACATAAGCCACTTTTCACCTTTAATGAATGAAATTCCAGGTAAAAACTCCTTTGCCATGAAGAAGATCCAAATTCAACCAGTTCAGGCTAGTAAACCTGTTTGAAAGACCTTTTTTCAGTGAAATGCAGCTTAGTGCAAAAACAGGCTGCTCTCGCTCTGAAACGCTCATTTTTCACATAAGCCACTTTTCAGCCTTAGGCGACTGTACAGTGCTAAAACAGCCTCCAATCGCTCTGAAACGCTCATTTTTGACATAAGCCACTTTTCACCTTTAATGAATGAAATTCCAGGTAAAAACTCCTTTGCCATGAAGAAGATCCAAATTCAACCAGTTCAGGCTAGTAAACCTGTTTGAAAGACCTTTTTTCAGTGAAATGCAGCTTAGTGCAAAAACAGGCTGCTCTCGCTCTGAAACGCTCATTTTTCACATAAGCCACTTTTCAGCCTTAGGCGACTGTACAGTGCTAAAACAGCCTCCTATCGCTCTGAAACGCTCATTTTTGACATAACCCACTTTTCAGCCTTAATGAATGAAATTCCAGGTAAAAACTCCTTTGCCATGAAGAAGATCCAAATTCAACAAGTTCAGGCTAGTAAACCTGTTTGAAAGACCTTTTTTCAGTGAAATGCAGCTTAGTGCAAAAACAGGCTGCTCTCGCTCTGAAACGCTCATTTTTCACATAAGCCACTTTTCAGCGCTAAAACAGCCTCCAATCGCTCTGAAACGCTCATTTTTGACATAAGCCACTTTTCAGCCTTAGGCGACTGTACAGTGCTAAAACAGCCTCCAATCGCTCTGAAACGCTCATTTTTGACATAAGCCACTTTTCACCTTTAATGAATGAAATTCCAGGTAAAAACTCCTTTGCCATGAAGAAGATCCAAATTCAACCAGTTCAGGCTAGTAAACCTGTTTGAAAGACCTTTTTTCAGTGAAATGCAGCTTAGTGCAAAAACAGGCTGCTCTCGCTCTGAAACGCTCATTTTTCACATAAGCCACTTTTCAGCCTTAGGCGACTGTACAGTGCTAAAACAGCCTCCAATCGCTCTGAAACGCTCATTTTTGACATAAGCCACTTTTCACCTTTAATGAATGAAATTCCAGGTAAAAACTCCTTTGCCATGAAGAAGATCCAAATTCAACCAGTTCAGGCTAGTAAACCTGTTTGAAAGACCTTTTTTCAGTGAAATGCAGCTTAGTGCAAAAACAGGCTGCTCTCGCTCTGAAACGCTCATTTTTCACATAAGCCACTTTTCAGCCTTAGGCGACTGTACAGTGCTAAAACAGCCTCCTATCGCTCTGAAACGCTCATTTTTGACATAACCCACTTTTCAGCCTTAATGAATGAAATTCCAGGTAAAAACTCCTTTGCCATGAAGAAGATCCAAATTCAACCAGTTCAGGCTAGTAAACCTGTTTGAAAGACCTTTTTTCAGTGAAATGCAGCTTAGTGCAAAAACAGGCTGCTCTCGCTCTGAAACGCTCATTTTTCACATAAGCCACTTTTCAGCGCTAAAACAGCCTCCAATCGCTCTGAAACGCTCATTTTTCACATAAGCCACTTTTCAGCCTTAGGCGACTGTACAGTGCTAAAACAGCCTCCAATCGCTCTGAAACGCTCATTTTTGACATAAGCCACTTTTCAGCCTTAGGCGACTGTACAGTGCTAAAACAGCCTCCAATCGCTCTGAAACGCTCATTTTTGACATAACCCACTTTTCACCTTTAATGAATGAAATTCCAGGTAAAAACTCCTTTGCCATGAAGAAGATCCAAATTCAACAAGTTCAGGCTAGTAAACCTGTTTGAAAGACCTTTTTTCAGTGAAATGCAGCTTAGTGCAAAAACAGGCTGCTCTCGCTCTGAAACGCTCATTTTTCACATAAGCCACTTTTCAGCGCTAAAACAGCCTCCAATCGCTCTGAAACGCTCATTTTTGACATAAGCCACTTTTCAGCCTTAGGCGACTGTACAGTGCTAAAACAGCCTCCAATGGCTCTGAAACGCTCATTTTTGACATAAGCCACTTTTCACCTTTAATGAATGAAATTCCAGGTAAAAACTCCTTTGCCATGAAGAAGATCCAAATTCAACCAGTTCAGGCTAGTAAACCTGTTTGAAAGACCTTTTTTCAGTGAAATGCAGCTTAGTGCAAAAACAGGCTGCTCTCGCTCTGAAACGCTCATTTTTCACATAAGCCACTTTTCAGCGCTAAAACAGCCTCCAATCGCTCTGAAACGCTCATTTTTGACATAAGCCACTTTTCACCTTTAATGAATGAAATTCCAGGTAAAAACTCCTTTGCCATGAAGAAGATCCAAATTCAACCAGTTCAGGCTAGTAAACCTGTTTGAAAGACCTTTTTTCAGTGAAATGCAGCTTAGTGCAAAAACAGGCTGCTCTCGCTCTGAAACGCTCATTTTTCACATAAGCCACTTTTCAGCCTTAGGCGACTGTACAGTGCTAAAACAGCCTCCAATCGCTCTGAAACGCTCATTTTTGACATAAGCCACTTTTCACCTTTAATGAATGAAATTCCAGGTAAAAACTCCTTTGCCATGAAGAAGATCCAAATTCAACCAGTTCAGGCTAGTAAACCTGTTTGAAAGACCTTTTTTCAGTGAAATGCAGCTTAGTGCAAAAACAGGCTGCTCTCGCTCTGAAACGCTCATTTTTCACATAAGCCACTTTTCAGCGCTAAAACAGCCTCCAATCGCTCTGAAACGCTCATTTTTCACATAAGCCACTTTTCACCTTTAATGAATGAAATTCCAGGTAAAAACTCCTTTGCCATGAAGAAGATCCAAATTCAACCAGTTCAGGCTAGTAAACCTGTTTGAAAGACCTTTTTTCAGTGAAATGCAGCTTAGTGCAAAAACAGGCTGCTCTCGCTCTGAAACGCTCATTTTTCACATAAGCCACTTTTCAGCGCTAAAACAGCCTCCAATCGCTCTGAAACGCTCATTTTTCACATAAGCCACTTTTCAGCCTTAGGCGACTGTACAGTGCTAAAACAGCCTCCAATCGCTCTGAAACGCTCATTTTTGACATAAGCCACTTTTCAGCCTTAGGCGACTGTACAGTGCTAAAACAGCCTCCAATCGCTGTGAAACGCTCATTTTTGACATAACCCACTTTTCACCTTTAATGAATGAAATTCCAGGTAAAAACTCCTTTGCCATGAAGAAGATCCAAATTCAACAAGTTCAGGCTAGTAAACCTGTTTGAAAGACCTTTTTTCAGTGAAATGCAGCTTAGTGCAAAAACAGGCTGCTCTCGCTCTGAAACGCTCATTTTTCACATAAGCCACTTTTCAGCGCTAAAACAGCCTCCAATCGCTCTGAAACGCTCATTTTTGACATAAGCCACTTTTCAGCCTTAGGCGACTGTACAGTGCTAAAACAGCCTCCAATGGCTCTGAAACGCTCATTTTTGACATAAGCCACTTTTCACCTTTAATGAATGAAATTCCAGGTAAAAACTCCTTTGCCATGAAGAAGATCCAAATTCAACCAGTTCAGGCTAGTAAACCTGTTTGAAAGACCTTTTTTCAGTGAAATGCAGCTTAGTGCAAAAACAGGCTGCTCTCGCTCTGAAACGCTCATTTTTCACATAAGCCACTTTTCAGCCTTAGGCGACTGTACAGTGCTAAAACAGCCTCCAATCGCTCTGAAACGCTCATTTTTGACATAAGCCACTTTTCACCTTTAATGAATGAAATTCCAGGTAAAAACTCCTTTGCCATGAAGAAGATCCAAATTCAACCAGTTCAGGCTAGTAAACCTGTTTGAAAGACCTTTTTTCAGTGAAATGCAGCTTAGTGCAAAAACAGGCTGCTCTCGCTCTGAAACGCTCATTTTTCACATAAGCCACTTTTCAGCGCTAAAACAGCCTCCAATCGCTCTGAAACGCTCATTTTTCACATAAGCCACTTTTCAGCCTTAGGCGACTGTACAGTGCTAAAACAGCCTCCAATCGCTCTGAAACGCTCATTTTTGACATAAGCCACTTTTCAGCCTTAGGCGACTGTACAGTGCTAAAACAGCCTCCAATCGCTCTGAAACGCTCATTTTTGACATAACCCACTTTTCACCTTTAATGAATGAAATTCCAGGTAAAAACTCCTTTGCCATGAAGAAGATCCAAATTCAACAAGTTCAGGCTAGTAAACCTGTTTGAAAGACCTTTTTTCAGTGAAATGCAGCTTAGTGCAAAAACAGGCTGCTCTCGCTCTGAAACGCTCATTTTTCACATAAGCCACTTTTCAGCGCTAAAACAGCCTCCAATCGCTCTGAAACGCTCATTTTTGACATAAGCCACTTTTCAGCCTTAGGCGACTGTACAGTGCTAAAACAGCCTCCAATGGCTCTGAAACGCTCATTTTTGACATAAGCCACTTTTCACCTTTAATGAATGAAATTCCAGGTAAAAACTCCTTTGCCATGAAGAAGATCCAAATTCAACCAGTTCAGGCTAGTAAACCTGTTTGAAAGACCTTTTTTCAGTGAAATGCAGCTTAGTGCAAAAACAGGCTGCTCTCGCTCTGAAACGCTCATTTTTCACATAAGCCACTTTTCAGCCTTAGGCGACTGTACAGTGCTAAAACAGCCTCCAATCGCTCTGAAACGCTCATTTTTGACATAAGCCACTTTTCACCTTTAATGAATGAAATTCCAGGTAAAAACTCCTTTGCCATGAAGAAGATCCAAATTCAACCAGTTCAGGCTAGTAAACCTGTTTGAAAGACCTTTTTTCAGTGAAATGCAGCTTAGTGCAAAAACAGGCTGCTCTCGCTCTGAAACGCTCATTTTTCACATAAGCCACTTTTCAGCCTTAGGCGACTGTACAGTGCTAAAACAGCCTCCTATCGCTCTGAAACGCTCATTTTTGACATAACCCACTTTTCAGCCTTAATGAATGAAATTCCAGGTAAAAACTCCTTTGCCATGAAGAAGATCCAAATTCAACCAGTTCAGGCTAGTAAACCTGTTTGAAAGACCTTTTTTCAGTGAAATGCAGCTTAGTGCAAAAACAGGCTGCTCTCGCTCTGAAACGCTCATTTTTCACATAAGCCACTTTTCAGCGCTAAAACAGCCTCCAATCGCTCTGAAACGCTCATTTTTCACATAAGCCACTTTTCAGCCTTAGGCGACTGTACAGTGCTAAAACAGCCTCCAATCGCTCTGAAACGCTCATTTTTGACATAAGCCACTTTTCAGCCTTAGGCGACTGTACAGTGCTAAAACAGCCTCCAATCGCTCTGAAACGCTCATTTTTCACATAAGCCACTTTTCACCTTTAATGAATGAAATTCCAGGTAAAAACTCCTTTGCCATGAAGAAGATCCAAATTCAACCAGTTCAGGCTAGTAAACCTGTTTGAAAGACCTTTTTTCAGTGAAATGCAGCTTAGTGCAAAAACAGGCTGCTCTCGCTCTGAAACGCTCATTTTTCACATAAGCCACTTTTCAGCCTTAGGCGACTGTACAGTGCTAAAACAGCCTCCAATCGCTCTGAAACGCTCATTTTTGACATAAGCCACTTTTCACCTTTAATGAATGAAATTCCAGGTAAAAACTCCTTTGCCATGAAGAAGATCCAAATTCAACCAGTTCAGGCTAGTAAACCTGTTTGAAAGACCTTTTTTCAGTGAAATGCAGCTTAGTGCAAAAACAGGCTGCTCTCGCTCTGAAACGCTCATTTTTCACATAAGCCACTTTTCAGCGCTAAAACAGCCTCCAATCGCTCTGAAACGCTCATTTTTCACATAAGCCACTTTTCACCTTTAATGAATGAAATTCCAGGTAAAAACTCCTTTGCCATGAAGAAGATCCAAATTCAACCAGTTCAGGCTAGTAAACCTGTTTGAAAGACCTTTTTTCAGTGAAATGCAGCTTAGTGCAAAAACAGGCTGCTCTCGCTCTGAAACGCTCATTTTTCACATAAGCCACTTTTCAGCGCTAAAACAGCCTCCTCTCGCTCTGAAACGCTCATTTTTCACATAAGACACTTTTCAGCCTTAGGCGACTGTACAGTGCTAAAACAGCCTCCTATCGCTCTGAAACGCTCATTTTTGACATAACCCACTTTTCAGCCTTAATGAATTAAATTCCAGGTAAAAACTCCTTTGCCATGAAGAAGATCCAAATTCAACAAGTTCAGGCTAGTAAACCTGTTTGAAAGACCTTTTTTCAGTGAAATGCAGCTTAGTGCAAAAACAGGCTGCTCTCGCTCTGAAACGCTCATTTTTCACATAAGCCACTTTTCACCTTTAATGAATGAAATTCCAGGTAAAAACTCCTTTGCCATGAAGAAGATCCAAATTCATGCAGTTCAGGCTAGTAAACCTGGTTGAAAGACCTTTTTTCAGTGAAATGCAGCTTAGTGCAAAAACAGGCTGCTCTCGCTCTGAAACGCTCATTTTTCACATAAGCCACTTTTCAGCCTTAGGCGACTGTACAGTGCTAAAACAGCCTCCTATCGCTCTGAAACGCTCATTTTTGACATAACCCACTTTTCAGCCTTAATGAATGAAATTCCAGGTAAAAACTCCTTTGCCATGAAGAAGATCCAAATTCAACAAGTTCAGGCTAGTAAACCTGTTTGAAAGACCTTTTTTCAGTGAAATGCAGCTTAGTGCAAAAACAGGCTGCTCTCGCTCTGAAACGCTCATTTTTCACATAAGCCACTTTTCAGCCTTAGGAGACTGTACAGTGCTAAAACAGCCTCCTATCGCTCTGAAACGCTCATTTTTGACATAACCCACTTTTCAGCCTTAATGAATGAAATTCCAGGTAAAAACTCCTTTGCCATGAAGAAGATCCAAATTCAACCAGTTCAGGCTAGTAAACCTGTTTGAAAGACCTTTTTTCAGTGAAATGCAGCTTAGTGCAAAAACAGGCTGCTCTCGCTCTGAAACGCTCATTTTTCACATAAGCCACTTTTCACCTTTAATGAATGAAATTCCAGGTAAAAACTCCTTTGCCATGAAGAAGATCCAAATTCATGCAGTTCAGGCTAGTAAACCTGGTTGAAAGACCTTTTTTCAGTGAAATGCAGCTTAGTGCAAAAACAGGCTGCTCTCGCTCTGAAACGCTCATTTTTCACAAAAGCCACTTTTCAGCGCTAAAACAGCCTCCAATCGCTCTGAAACGCTAATTTTTCACATAAGTCACTTTTCAGCCTTAGGCGACTGTACAGTGCTAAAACAGCCTCCAATCGCTCAGAAAACGCTCATTTTTGACATAAGCCACTTTTCACCTTTAATGAATGAAATTCCAGGTAAAAACTCCTTTGCCATGAAGAAGATCCAAATTCACGCAGTTCAGGCTAGTAAACCTGGTTGAAAGACCTTTTTTCAGTGAAATGCAGCTTAGTGCAAAAACAGCCTCCAATCGCTCTGAAACGCTCATTTTTCACATAAGCCACTTTTCACCTTTAATGAATGAAATTCCAGGTAAAAACTCCTTTGCCATGAAGAAGATCCAAATTCATGCAGTTCAGGCTAGTAAACCTGGTTGAAAGACCTTTTTTCAGTGAAATGCAGCTTAGTGCAAAAACAGGCTGCTCTCGCTCTGAAACGCTCATTTTTCACATAAGCCACTTTTCAGCCTTAGGCGACTGTACAGTGCTAAAACAGCCTCCTATCGCTCTGAAACGCTCATTTTTGACATAACCCACTTTTCAGCCTTAATGAATTAAATTCCAGGTAAAAACTCCTTTGCCATGAAGAAGATCCAAATTCAACAAGTTCAGGCTAGTAAACCTGTTTGAAAGACCTTTTTTCAGTGAAATGCAGCTTAGTGCAAAAACAGGCTGCTCTCGCTCTGAAACGCTCATTTTTCACATAAGCCACTTTTCAGCGCTAAAACAGCCTCCAATCGCTCTGAAACGCTCATTTTTGACATAAGCCACTTTTCACCTTTAATGAATGAAATTCCAGGTAAAAACTCCTTTGCCATGAAAAAGATCCAAATTCAACAAGTTCAGGCTAGTAAACCTGTTTGAAAGACCTTTTTTCAGTGAAATGCAGCTTAGTGCAAAAACAGGCTGCTCTCGCTCTGAAACGCTCATTTTTCACATAAGCCACTTTTCAGCGCTAAAACAGCCTCCAATCGCTCTGAAACGCTCATTTTTCACATAAGCCACTTTTCAGCCTTAGGCGACTGTACAGTGCAAAAACAGGCTGCTCTCGCTCTGAAACGCTCATTTTTCACATAACCTACTTTTCACCCTTAATGAATATAATTCCAGGTAAAAACTCCTTTGCCATGAAGAAGATCCAAATTCAACCAGTTCAGGCTAGTAAACCTGTTTGAAAGACCTTTTTTCAGTGAAATGCAGCTTAGTGCAAAAACAGGCTGCTCTCGCTCTGAAACGCTCATTTTTCACATAAGCCACTTTTCAGCCTTAGGCGACTGTACAGTGCTAAAACAGCCTCCTATCGCTCTGAAACGCTCATTTTTGACATAACCCACTTTTCAGCCTTAATGAATTAAATTCCAGGTAAAAACTCCTTTGCCATGAAGAAGATCCAAATTCAACAAGTTCAGGCTAGTAAACCTGTTTGAAAGACCTTTTTTCAGTGAAATGCAGCTTAGTGCAAAAACAGGCTGCTCTCGCTCTGAAACGCTCATTTTTCACATAAGCCACTTTTCAGCGCTAAAACAGCCTCCAATCGCTCTGAAACGCTCATTTTTGACATAAGCCACTTTTCACCTTTAATGAATGAAATTCCAGGTAAAAACTCCTTTGCCATGAAAAAGATCCAAATTCAACAAGTTCAGGCTAGTAAACCTGTTTGAAAGACCTTTTTTCAGTGAAATGCAGCTTAGTGCAAAAACAGGCTGCTCTCGCTCTGAAACGCTCATTTTTCACATAAGCCACTTTTCAGCGCTAAAACAGCCTCCAATCGCTCTGAAACGCTCATTTTTCACATAAGCCACTTTTCAGCCTTAGGCGACTGTACAGTGCAAAAACAGGCTGCTCTCGCTCTGAAACGCTCATTTTTCACATAACCTACTTTTCACCCTTAATGAATATAATTCCAGGTAAAAACTCCTTTGCCATGAAGAAGATCCAAATTCAACCAGTTCAGGCTAGTAAACCTGTTTGAAAGACCTTTTTTCAGTGAAATGCAGCTTAGTGCAAAAACAGGCTGCTCTCGCTCTGAAACGCTCATTTTTCACATAAGCCACTTTTCAGCCTTAGGCGACTGTACAGTGCTAAAACAGCCTCCAATCGCTCTGAAACGCTCATTTTTCACATAAGCCACTTTTCACCTTTAATGAATGAAATTCCAGGTAAAAACTCCTTTGCCATGAAAAAGATCCAAATTCAACCAGTTCAGGCTAGTAAACCTGTTTGAAAGACCTTTTTTCAGTGAAATGCAGCTTAGTGCAAAAACAGGCTGCTCTCGCTCTGAAACGCTCATTTTTCACATAAGCCACTTTTCAGCGCTAAAACAGCCTCCAATCGCTCTGAAACGCTCATTTTTGACATAAGTCACTTTTCAGCCTTAGGCGACTGTACAGTGCTAAAACAGCCTCCAATCGCTCTGAAACGCTCATTTTTGACATAAGCCACTTTTCAGTCTTAGGCGACTGTACAGTGCTAAAACAGCCTCCAATCGCTCTGAAACGCTCATTTTTGACATAAGCCACTTTTCACCTTTAATGAATGAAATTCCAGGTAAAAACTCCTTTGCCATGAAGAAGATCCAAATTCAACCAGTTCAGGCTAGTAAACCTGTTTGAAAGACCTTTTTTCAGTGAAATGCAGCTTAGTGCAAAAACAGGCTGCTGTCGCTCTGAAACGCTCATTTTTCACATAAGCCACTTTTCAGCGCTAAAACAGCCTCCAATCGCTCTGAAACGCTCATTTTTGACATAAGCCACTTTTCACCTTTAATGAATGAAATTCCAGGTAAAAACTCCTTTGCCATGAAGAAGATCCAAATTCAACAAGTTCAGGCTAGTAAACCTGTTTGAAAGACCTTTTTTCAGTGAAATGCAGCTTAGTGCAAAAACAGGCTGCTCTCGCTCTGAAACGCTCATTTTTCACATAAGCCACTTTTCAGCGCTAAAACAGCCTCCAATCGCTCTGAAACGCTCATTTTTGACATAAGCCACTTTTCAGTCTTAGGCGACTGTACAGTGCTAAAACAGCCTCCAATCGCTCTGAAACGCTCATTTTTGACATAAGCCACTTTTCACCTTTAATGAATGAAATTCCAGGTAAAAACTCCTTTGCCATGAAGAAGATCCAAATTCAACCAGTTCAGGCTAGTAAACCTGTTTGAAAGACCTTTTTTCAGTGAAATGCAGCTTAGTGCAAAAACAGGCTGCTCTCGCTCTGAAACGCTCATTTTTCACATAAGCCACTTTTCAGCGCTAAAACAGCCTCCAATCGCTCTGAAACGCTCATTTTTGACATAAGCCACTTTTCACCTTTAATGAATGAAATTCCAGGTAAAAACTCCTTTGCCATGAAGAAGATCCAAATTCAACAAGTTCAGGCTAGTAAACCTGTTTGAAAGACCTTTTTTCAGTGAAATGCAGCTTAGTGCAAAAACAGGCTGCTCTCGCTCTGAAACGCTCATTTTTCACATAAGCCACTTTTCAGCGCTAAAACAGCCTCCAATCGCTCTGAAACGCTCATTTTTCACATAAGCCACTTTTCACCTTTAATGAATGAAATTCCAGGTAAAAACTCCTTTGCCATGAAGAAGATCCAAATTCATGCAGTTCAGGCTAGTAAACCTGGTTGAAAGACCTTTTTTCAGTGAAATGCAGCTTAGTGCAAAAACAGGCTGCTCTCGCTCTGAAACGCTCATTTTTCACATAAGCCACTTTTCAGCGCTAAAACAGCCTCCAATCGCTCTGAAACGCTCATTTTTGACATAAGCCACTTTTCAGTCTTAGGCGACTGTACAGTGCTAAAACAGCCTCCAATCGCTCTGAAACGCTCATTTTTGACATAAGCCACTTTTCACCTTTAATGAATGAAATTCCAGGTAAAAACTCCTTTGCCATGAAGAAGATCCAAATTCAACAAGTTCAGGCTAGTAAACCTGTTTGAAAGACCTTTTTTCAGTGAAATGCAGCTTAGTGCAAAAACAGGCTGCTCTCGCTCTGAAACGCTCATTTTTCACATAAGCCACTTTTCAGCGCTAAAACAGCCTCCAATCGCTCTGAAACGCTCATTTTTGACATAAGCCACTTTTCAGCCTTAGGCGACTGTACAGTGCTAAAACAGCCTCCAATCGCTCTGAAACGCTCATTTTTGACATAAGCCACTTTTCACCTTTAATGAATGAAATTCCAGGTAAAAACTCCTTTGCCACGAAAAAGATCCAAATTCAACCAGTTCAGGCTAGTAAACCTGTTTGAAAGACCTTTTTTCAGTGAAATGCAGCTTAGTGCAAAAACAGGCTGCTCTCGCTCTGAAACGCTCATTTTTCACATAAGCCACTTTTCAGCCTTAGGCGACTGTACAGTGCAAAAACAGGCTGCTCTCGCTCTGAAACGCTCATTTTTCACATAAGCCACTTTTCAGCGCTAAAACAGCCTCCAATCGCTCTGAAACGCTCATTTTTCACATAAGCCACTTTTCAGCCTTAGGCGACTGTACAGTGCTAAAACAGCCTCCTCTCGCTCTGAAACGCTCATTTTTCACATAAGCCACTTTTCAGCCTTAGGCGACTGTACAGTGCTAAAACAGCCTCCTATCGCTCTGAAACGCTCATTTTTGACATAAGTCACTTTTCAGCCTTAGGCGACTGTACAGTGCTAAAACAGCCTCCAATCGCTCAGAAAACGCTCATTTTTGACATAAGCCACTTTTCACCTTTAATGAATGAAATTCCAGGTAAAAACTCCTTTGCCATGAAGAAGATCCAAATTCACGCAGTTCAGGCTAGTAAACCTGGTTGAAAGACCTTTTTTCAGTGAAATGCAGCTTAGTGCAAAAACAGCCTCCAATCGCTCTGAAACGCTCATTTTTCACATAAGCCACTTTTCACCTTTAATGAATGAAATTCCAGGTAAAAACTCCTTTGCCATGAAGAAGATCCAAATTCATGCAGTTCAGGCTAGTAAACCTGGTTGAAAGACCTTTTTTCAGTGAAATGCAGCTTAGTGCAAAAACAGGCTGCTCTCGCTCTGAAACGCTCATTTTTCACATAAGCCACTTTTCAGCCTTAGGCGACTGTACAGTGCTAAAACAGCCTCCTCTCGCTCTGAAACGCTCATTTTTCACATAAGCCACTTTTCAGCCTTAGGCGACTGTACAGTGCTAAAACAGCCTCCTATCGCTCTGAAACGCTCATTTTTGACATAACCCACTTTTCAGCCTTAATGAATTAAATTCCAGGTAAAAACTCCTTTGCCATGAAGAAGATCCAAATTCAACAAGTTCAGGCTAGTAAACCTGTTTGAAAGACCTTTTTTCAGTGAAATGCAGCTTAGTGCAAAAACAGGCTGCTCTCGCTCTGAAACGCTCATTTTTCACATAAGCCACTTTTCAGCGCTAAAACAGCCTCCAATCGCTCTGAAACGCTCATTTTTGACATAAGCCACTTTTCACCTTTAATGAATGAAATTCCAGGTAAAAACTCCTTTGCCATGAAAAAGATCCAAATTCAACAAGTTCAGGCTAGTAAACCTGTTTGAAAGACCTTTTTTCAGTGAAATGCAGCTTAGTGCAAAAACAGGCTGCTCTCGCTCTGAAACGCTCATTTTTCACATAAGCCACTTTTCAGCGCTAAAACAGCCTCCAATCGCTCTGAAACGCTCATTTTTCACATAAGCCACTTTTCAGCCTTAGGCGACTGTACAGTGCAAAAACAGGCTGCTCTCGCTCTGAAACGCTCATTTTTCACATAACCTACTTTTCACCCTTAATGAATATAATTCCAGGTAAAAACTCCTTTGCCATGAAGAAGATCCAAATTCAACCAGTTCAGGCTAGTAAACCTGTTTGAAAGACCTTTTTTCAGTGAAATGCAGCTTAGTGCAAAAACAGGCTGCTCTCGCTCTGAAACGCTCATTTTTCACATAAGCCACTTTTCAGCCTTAGGCGACTGTACAGTGCTAAAACAGCCTCCTATCGCTCTGAAACGCTCATTTTTGACATAACCCACTTTTCAGCCTTAATGAATTAAATTCCAGGTAAAAACTCCTTTGCCATGAAGAAGATCCAAATTCAACAAGTTCAGGCTAGTAAACCTGTTTGAAAGACCTTTTTTCAGTGAAATGCAGCTTAGTGCAAAAACAGGCTGCTCTCGCTCTGAAACGCTCATTTTTCACATAAGCCACTTTTCAGCGCTAAAACAGCCTCCAATCGCTCTGAAACGCTCATTTTTCACATAACCTACTTTTCACCCTTAATGAATATAATTCCAGGTAAAAACTCCTTTGCCATGAAGAAGATCCAAATTCAACCAGTTCAGGCTAGTAAACCTGTTTGAAAGACCTTTTTTCAGTGAAATGCAGCTTAGTGCAAAAACAGGCTGCTCTCGCTCTGAAACGCTCATTTTTCACATAAGCCACTTTTCAGCCTTAGGCGACTGTACAGTGCTAAAACAGCCTCCAATCGCTCTGAAACGCTCATTTTTCACATAAGCCACTTTTCACCTTTAATGAATGAAATTCCAGGTAAAAACTCCTTTGCCATGAAAAAGATCCAAATTCAACCAGTTCAGGCTAGTAAACCTGTTTGAAAGACCTTTTTTCAGTGAAATGCAGCTTAGTGCAAAAACAGGCTGCTCTCGCTCTGAAACGCTCATTTTTCACATAAGCCACTTTTCAGCGCTAAAACAGCCTCCAATCGCTCTGAAACGCTCATTTTTGACATAAGTCACTTTTCAGCCTTAGGCGACTGTACAGTGCTAAAACAGCCTCCAATCGCTCTGAAACGCTCATTTTTGACATAAGCCACTTTTCAGTCTTAGGCGACTGTACAGTGCTAAAACAGCCTCCAATCGCTCTGAAACGCTCATTTTTGACATAAGCCACTTTTCACCTTTAATGAATGAAATTCCAGGTAAAAACTCCTTTGCCATGAAGAAGATCCAAATTCAACCAGTTCAGGCTAGTAAACCTGTTTGAAAGACCTTTTTTCAGTGAAATGCAGCTTAGTGCAAAAACAGGCTGCTCTCGCTCTGAAACGCTCATTTTTCACATAAGCCACTTTTCAGCGCTAAAACAGCCTCCAATCGCTCTGAAACGCTCATTTTTGACATAAGTCACTTTTCAGCCTTAGGCGACTGTACAGTGCTAAAACAGCCTCCAATCGCTCAGAAAACGCTCATTTTTGACATAAGCCACTTTTCACCTTTAATGAATGAAATTCCAGGTAAAAACTCCTTTGCCATGAAGAAGATCCAAATTCATGCAGTTCAGGCTAGTAAACCTGGTTGAAAGACCTTTTTTCAGTGAAATGCAGCTTAGTGCAAAAACAGGCTGCTCTCGCTCTGAAACGCTCATTTTTCACATAAGCCACTTTTCAGCGCTAAAACAGCCTCCAATCGCTCTGAAACGCTCATTTTTGACATAAGCCACTTTTCAGTCTTAGGCGACTGTACAGTGCTAAAACAGCCTCCAATCGCTCTGAAACGCTCATTTTTGACATAAGCCACTTTTCACCTTTAATGAATGAAATTCCAGGTAAAAACTCCTTTGCCATGAAGAAGATCCAAATTCAACCAGTTCAGGCTAGTAAACCTGTTTGAAAGACCTTTTTTCAGTGAAATGCAGCTTAGTGCAAAAACAGGCTGCTCTCGCTCTGAAACGCTCATTTTTCACATAAGCCACTTTTCAGCGCTAAAACAGCCTCCAATCGCTCTGAAACGCTCATTTTTGACATAAGTCACTTTTCAGCCTTAGGCGACTGTACAGTGCTAAAACAGCCTCCAATCGCTCTGAAACGCTCATTTTTGACATAAGCCACTTTTCAGTCTTAGGCGACTGTACAGTGCTAAAACAGCCTCCAATCGCTCTGAAACGCTCATTTTTGACATAAGCCACTTTTCACCTTTAATGAATGAAATTCCAGGTAAAAACTCCTTTGCCATGAAGAAGATCCAAATTCAACCAGTTCAGGCTAGTAAACCTGTTTGAAAGACCTTTTTTCAGTGAAATGCAGCTTAGTGCAAAAACAGGCTGCTCTCGCTCTGAAACGCTCATTTTTCACATAAGCCACTTTTCAGCGCTAAAACAGCCTCCAATCGCTCTGAAACGCTCATTTTTGACATAAGTCACTTTTCAGCCTTAGGCGACTGTACAGTGCTAAAACAGCCTCCAATCGCTCAGAAAACGCTCATTTTTGACATAAGCCACTTTTCACCTTTAATGAATGAAATTCCAGGTAAAAACTCCTTTGCCATGAAGAAGATCCAAATTCATGCAGTTCAGGCTAGTAAACCTGGTTGAAAGACCTTTTTTCAGTGAAATGCAGCTTAGTGCAAAAACAGGCTGCTCTCGCTCTGAAACGCTCATTTTTCACATAAGCCACTTTTCAGCGCTAAAACAGCCTCCAATCGCTCTGAAACGCTCATTTTTGACATAAGCCACTTTTCAGTCTTAGGCGACTGTACAGTGCTAAAACAGCCTCCAATCGCTCTGAAACGCTCATTTTTGACATAAGCCACTTTTCACCTTTAATGAATGAAATTCCAGGTAAAAACTCCTTTGCCATGAAGAAGATCCAAATTCAACCAGTTCAGGCTAGTAAACCTGTTTGAAAGACCTTTTTTCAGTGAAATGCAGCTTAGTGCAAAAACAGGCTGCTCTCGCTCTGAAACGCTCATTTTTCACATAAGCCACTTTTCAGCGCTAAAACAGCCTCCAATCGCTCTGAAACGCTCATTTTTGACATAAGCCACTTTTCACCTTTAATGAATGAAATTCCAGGTAAAAACTCCTTTGCCATGAAGAAGATCCAAATTCAACAAGTTCAGGCTAGTAAACCTGTTTGAAAGACCTTTTTTCAGTGAAATGCAGCTTAGTGCAAAAACAGGCTGCTCTCGCTCTGAAACGCTCATTTTTCACATAAGCCACTTTTCAGCGCTAAAACAGCCTCCAATCGCTCTGAAACGCTCATTTTTCACATAAGCCACTTTTCACCTTTAATGAATGAAATTCCAGGTAAAAACTCCTTTGCCATGAAGAAGATCCAAATTCATGCAGTTCAGGCTAGTAAACCTGGTTGAAAGACCTTTTTTCAGTGAAATGCAGCTTAGTGCAAAAACAGGCTGCTCTCGCTCTGAAACGCTCATTTTTCACATAAGCCACTTTTCAGCGCTAAAACAGCCTCCAATCGCTCTGAAACGCTCATTTTTGACATAAGCCACTTTTCAGTCTTAGGCGACTGTACAGTGCTAAAACAGCCTCCAATCGCTCTGAAACGCTCATTTTTGACATAAGCCACTTTTCACCTTTAATGAATGAAATTCCAGGTAAAAACTCCTTTGCCATGAAGAAGATCCAAATTCAACAAGTTCAGGCTAGTAAACCTGTTTGAAAGACCTTTTTTCAGTGAAATGCAGCTTAGTGCAAAAACAGGCTGCTCTCGCTCTGAAACGCTCATTTTTCACATAAGCCACTTTTCAGCGCTAAAACAGCCTCCAATCGCTCTGAAACGCTCATTTTTGACATAAGCCACTTTTCAGCCTTAGGCGACTGTACAGTGCTAAAACAGCCTCCAATCGCTCTGAAACGCTCATTTTTGACATAAGCCACTTTTCACCTTTAATGAATGAAATTCCAGGTAAAAAGTCCTTTGCCACGAAAAAGATCCAAATTCCAACCAGTTCAGGCTAGTAAACCTGTTTGAAAGACCTTTTTTCAGTGAAATGCAGCTTAGTGCAAAAACAGGCTGCTCTCGCTCTGAAACGCTCATTTTTCACATAAGCCACTTTTCAGCCTTAGGCGACTGTACAGTGCAAAAACAGGCTGCTCTCGCTCTGAAACGCTCATTTTTCACATAAGCCACTTTTCAGCGCTAAAACAGCCTCCAATCGCTCTGAAACGCTCATTTTTCACATAAGCCACTTTTCAGCCTTAGGCGACTGTACAGTGCTAAAACAGCCTCCTCTCGCTCTGAAACGCTCATTTTTCACATAAGCCACTTTTCAGCCTTAGGCGACTGTACAGTGCTAAAACAGCCTCCTCTCGCTCTGAAACGCTCATTTTTCACATAAGCCACTTTTCAGCCTTAGGCGACTGTACAGTGCTAAAACAGCCTCCTATCGCTCTGAAACGCTCATTTTTGACATAACCCACTTTCAGCCTTAATGAATTAAATTCCAGGTAAAAACTCCTTTGCCATGAAGAAGATCCAAATTCAACAAGTTCAGGCTAGTAAACCTGTTTGAAAGACCTTTTTTCAGTGAAATGCAGCTTAGTGCAAAAACAGGCTGCTCTCGCTCTGAAACGCTCATTTTTCACATAAGCCACTTTTCAGCGCTAAAACAGCCTCCAATCGCTCTGAAACGCTCATTTTTGACATAAGCCACTTTTCACCTTTAATGAATGAAATTCCAGGTAAAAACTCCTTTGCCATGAAAAAGATCCAAATTCAACAAGTTCAGGCTAGTAAACCTGTTTGAAAGACCTTTTTTCAGTGAAATGCAGCTTAGTGCAAAAACAGGCTGCTCTCGCTCTGAAACGCTCATTTTTCACATAAGCCACTTTTCAGCGCTAAAACAGCCTCCAATCGCTCTGAAACGCTCATTTTTCACATAAGCCACTTTTCAGCCTTAGGCGACTGTACAGTGCAAAAACAGGCTGCTCTCGCTCTGAAACGCTCATTTTTCACATAACCTACTTTTCACCCTTAATGAATATAATTCCAGGTAAAAACTCCTTTGCCATGAAGAAGATCCAAATTCAACCAGTTCAGGCTAGTAAACCTGTTTGAAAGACCTTTTTTCAGTGAAATGCAGCTTAGTGCAAAAACAGGCTGCTCTCGCTCTGAAACGCTCATTTTTCACATAAGCCACTTTTCAGCCTTAGGCGACTGTACAGTGCTAAAACAGCCTCCTATCGCTCTGAAACGCTCATTTTTGACATAACCCACTTTTCAGCCTTAATGAATTAAATTCCAGGTAAAAACTCCTTTGCCATGAAGAAGATCCAAATTCAACAAGTTCAGGCTAGTAAACCTGTTTGAAAGACCTTTTTTCAGTGAAATGCAGCTTAGTGCAAAAACAGGCTGCTCTCGCTCTGAAACGCTCATTTTTCACATAAGCCACTTTTCAGCGCTAAAACAGCCTCCAATCGCTCTGAAACGCTCATTTTTCACATAACCTACTTTTCACCCTTAATGAATATAATTCCAGGTAAAAACTCCTTTGCCATGAAGAAGATCCAAATTCAACCAGTTCAGGCTAGTAAACCTGTTTGAAAGACCTTTTTTCAGTGAAATGCAGCTTAGTGCAAAAACAGGCTGCTCTCGCTCTGAAACGCTCATTTTTCACATAAGCCACTTTTCAGCCTTAGGCGACTGTACAGTGCTAAAACAGCCTCCAATCGCTCTGAAACGCTCATTTTTCACATAAGCCACTTTTCACCTTTAATGAATGAAATTCCAGGTAAAAACTCCTTTGCCATGAAAAAGATCCAAATTCAACCAGTTCAGGCTAGTAAACCTGTTTGAAAGACCTTTTTTCAGTGAAATGCAGCTTAGTGCAAAAACAGGCTGCTCTCGCTCTGAAACGCTCATTTTTCACATAAGCCACTTTTCAGCGCTAAAACAGCCTCCAATCGCTCTGAAACGCTCATTTTTGACATAAGTCACTTTTCAGCCTTAGGCGACTGTACAGTGCTAAAACAGCCTCCAATCGCTCTGAAACGCTCATTTTTGACATAAGCCACTTTTCAGTCTTAGGCGACTGTACAGTGCTAAAACAGCCTCCAATCGCTCTGAAACGCTCATTTTTGACATAAGCCACTTTTCACCTTTAATGAATGAAATTCCAGGTAAAAACTCCTTTGCCATGAAGAAGATCCAAATTCAACCAGTTCAGGCTAGTAAACCTGTTTGAAAGACCTTTTTTCAGTGAAATGCAGCTTAGTGCAAAAACAGGCTGCTCTCGCTCTGAAACGCTCATTTTTCACATAAGCCACTTTTCAGCGCTAAAACAGCCTCCAATCGCTCTGAAACGCTCATTTTTGACATAAGCCACTTTTCAGTCTTAGGCGACTGTACAGTGCTAAAACAGCCTCCAATCGCTCTGAAACGCTCATTTTTGACATAAGCCACTTTTCACCTTTAATGAATGAAATTCCAGGTAAAAACTCCTTTGCCATGAAGAAGATCCAAATTCAACCAGTTCAGGCTAGTAAACCTGTTTGAAAGACCTTTTTTCAGTGAAATGCAGCTTAGTGCAAAAACAGGCTGCTCTCGCTCTGAAACGCTCATTTTTCACATAAGCCACTTTTCAGCCTTAGGAGACTGTACAGTGCTAAAACAGCCTCCTATCGCTCTGAAACGCTCATTTTTGACATAACCCACTTTTCAGCCTTAATGAATGAAATTCCAGGTAAAAACTCCTTTGCCATGAAGAAGATCCAAATTCAACCAGTTCAGGCTAGTAAACCTGTTTGAAAGACCTTTTTTCAGTGAAATGCAGCTTAGTGCAAAAACAGGCTGCTCTCGCTCTGAAACGCTCATTTTTCACATAAGCCACTTTTCACCTTTAATGAATGAAATTCCAGGTAAAAACTCCTTTGCCATGAAGAAGATCCAAATTCATGCAGTTCAGGCTAGTAAACCTGGTTGAAAGACCTTTTTTCAGTGAAATGCAGCTTAGTGCAAAAACAGGCTGCTCTCGCTCTGAAACGCTCATTTTTCACATAAGCCACTTTTCAGCGCTAAAACAGCCTCCAATCGCTCTGAAACGCTCATTTTTGACATAAGCCACTTTTCAGTCTTAGGCGACTGTACAGTGCTAAAACAGCCTCCAATCGCTCTGAAACGCTCATTTTTGACATAAGCCACTTTTCACCTTTAATGAATGAAATTCCAGGTAAAAACTCCTTTGCCATGAAGAAGATCCAAATTCAACCAGTTCAGGCTAGTAAACCTGTTTGAAAGACCTTTTTTCAGTGAAATGCAGCTTAGTGCAAAAACAGGCTGCTCTCGCTCTGAAACGCTCATTTTTCACATAAGCCACTTTTCAGCGCTAAAACAGCCTCCAATCGCTCTGAAACGCTCATTTTTCACATAAGCCACTTTTCACCTTTAATGAATGAAATTCCAGGTAAAAACTCCTTTGCCATGAAGAAGATCCAAATTCATGCAGTTCAGGCTAGTAAACCTGGTTGAAAGACCTTTTTTCAGTGAAATGCAGCTTAGTGCAAAAACAGGCTGCTCTCGCTCTGAAACGCTCATTTTTCACATAAGCCACTTTTCAGCGCTAAAACAGCCTCCAATCGCTCTGAAACGCTCATTTTTCACATAAGCCACTTTTCACCTTTAATGAATGAAATTCCAGGTAAAAACTCCTTTGCCATGAAGAAGATCCAAATTCATGCAGTTCAGGCTAGTAAACCTGGTTGAAAGACCTTTTTTCAGTGAAATGCAGCTTAGTGCAAAAACAGGCTGCTCTCGCTCTGAAACGCTCATTTTTCACATAAGCCACTTTTCAGCGCTAAAACAGCCTCCAATCGCTCTGAAACGCTCATTTTTGACATAAGCCACTTTTCAGTCTTAGGCGACTGTACAGTGCTAAAACAGCCTCCAATCGCTCTGAAACGCTCATTTTTGACATAAGCCACTTTTCACCTTTAATGAATGAAATTCCAGGTAAAAACTCCTTTGCCATGAAGAAGATCCAAAT
The DNA here is from genome assembly GCF_965226575.1 of Pagrus pagrus. Lineage (NCBI taxonomy): Eukaryota > Metazoa > Chordata > Actinopteri > Spariformes > Sparidae > Pagrus > Pagrus pagrus. The sequence goes on from NW_028175333.1 coordinate 112,337, forward strand.
TCAACAAGTTCAGGCTAGTAAACCTGTTTGAAAGACCTTTTTTCAGTGAAATGCAGCTTAGTGCAAAAACAGGCTGCTCTCGCTCTGAAACGCTCATTTTTCACATAAGCCACTTTTCAGCGCTAAAACAGCCTCCAATCGCTCTGAAACGCTCATTTTTGACATAAGCCACTTTTCAGCCTTAGGCGACTGTACAGTGCTAAAACAGCCTCCAATCGCTCTGAAACGCTCATTTTTGACATAAGCCACTTTTCACCTTTAATGAATGAAATTCCAGGTAAAAACTCCTTTGCCACGAAAAAGATCCAAATTCAACCAGTTCAGGCTAGTAAACCTGTTTGAAAGACCTTTTTTCAGTGAAATGCAGCTTAGTGCAAAAACAGGCTGCTCTCGCTCTGAAACGCTCATTTTTCACATAAGCCACTTTTCAGCCTTAGGCGACTGTACAGTGCAAAAACAGGCTGCTCTCGCTCTGAAACGCTCATTTTTCACATAAGCCACTTTTCAGCGCTAAAACAGCCTCCAATCGCTCTGAAACGCTCATTTTTCACATAAGCCACTTTTCAGCCTTAGGCGACTGTACAGTGCTAAAACAGCCTCCTCTCGCTCTGAAACGCTCATTTTTCACATAAGCCACTTTTCAGCCTTAGGCGACTGTACAGTGCTAAAACAGCCTCCTCTCGCTCTGAAACGCTCATTTTTCACATAAGCCACTTTTCAGCCTTAGGCGACTGTACAGTGCTAAAACAGCCTCCTATCGCTCTGAAACGCTCATTTTTGACATAACCCACTTTTCAGCCTTAATGAATTAAATTCCAGGTAAAAACTCCTTTGCCATGAAGAAGATCCAAATTCAACAAGTTCAGGCTAGTAAACCTGTTTGAAAGACCTTTTTTCAGTGAAATGCAGCTTAGTGCAAAAACAGGCTGCTCTCGCTCTGAAACGCTCATTTTTCACATAAGCCACTTTTCAGCGCTAAAACAGCCTCCAATCGCTCTGAAACGCTCATTTTTGACATAAGCCACTTTTCACCTTTAATGAATGAAATTCCAGGTAAAAACTCCTTTGCCATGAAAAAGATCCAAATTCAACAAGTTCAGGCTAGTAAACCTGTTTGAAAGACCTTTTTTCAGTGAAATGCAGCTTAGTGCAAAAACAGGCTGCTCTCGCTCTGAAACGCTCATTTTTCACATAAGCCACTTTTCAGCGCTAAAACAGCCTCCAATCGCTCTGAAACGCTCATTTTTCACATAAGCCACTTTTCAGCCTTAGGCGACTGTACAGTGCAAAAACAGGCTGCTCTCGCTCTGAAACGCTCATTTTTCACATAACCTACTTTTCACCCTTAATGAATATAATTCCAGGTAAAAACTCCTTTGCCATGAAGAAGATCCAAATTCAACCAGTTCAGGCTAGTAAACCTGTTTGAAAGACCTTTTTTCAGTGAAATGCAGCTTAGTGCAAAAACAGGCTGCTCTCGCTCTGAAACGCTCATTTTTCACATAAGCCACTTTTCAGCCTTAGGCGACTGTACAGTGCTAAAACAGCCTCCTATCGCTCTGAAACGCTCATTTTTGACATAACCCACTTTTCAGCCTTAATGAATTAAATTCCAGGTAAAAACTCCTTTGCCATGAAGAAGATCCAAATTCAACAAGTTCAGGCTAGTAAACCTGTTTGAAAGACCTTTTTTCAGTGAAATGCAGCTTAGTGCAAAAACAGGCTGCTCTCGCTCTGAAACGCTCATTTTTCACATAAGCCACTTTTCAGCGCTAAAACAGCCTCCAATCGCTCTGAAACGCTCATTTTTCACATAACCTACTTTTCACCCTTAATGAATATAATTCCAGGTAAAAACTCCTTTGCCATGAAGAAGATCCAAATTCAACCAGTTCAGGCTAGTAAACCTGTTTGAAAGACCTTTTTTCAGTGAAATGCAGCTTAGTGCAAAAACAGGCTGCTCTCGCTCTGAAACGCTCATTTTTCACATAAGCCACTTTTCAGCCTTAGGCGACTGTACAGTGCTAAAACAGCCTCCAATCGCTCTGAAACGCTCATTTTTCACATAAGCCACTTTTCACCTTTAATGAATGAAATTCCAGGTAAAAACTCCTTTGCCATGAAAAAGATCCAAATTCAACCAGTTCAGGCTAGTAAACCTGTTTGAAAGACCTTTTTTCAGTGAAATGCAGCTTAGTGCAAAAACAGGCTGCTCTCGCTCTGAAACGCTCATTTTTCACATAAGCCACTTTTCAGCGCTAAAACAGCCTCCAATCGCTCTGAAACGCTCATTTTTGACATAAGTCACTTTTCAGCCTTAGGCGACTGTACAGTGCTAAAACAGCCTCCAATCGCTCTGAAACGCTCATTTTTGACATAAGCCACTTTTCAGTCTTAGGCGACTGTACAGTGCTAAAAACAGCCTCCAATCGCTCTGAAACGCTCATTTTTGACATAAGCCACTTTTCACCTTTAATGAATGAAATTCCAGGTAAAAACTCCTTTGCCATGAAGAAGATCCAAATTCAACCAGTTCAGGCTAGTAAACCTGTTTGAAAGACCTTTTTTCAGTGAAATGCAGCTTAGTGCAAAACAGGCTGCTCTCGCTCTGAAACGCTCATTTTTCACATAAGCCACTTTTCAGCGCTAAAACAGCCTCCAATCGCTCTGAAACGCTCATTTTTGACATAAGCCACTTTTCAGTCTTAGGCGACTGTACAGTGCTAAAACAGCCTCCAATCGCTCTGAAACGCTCATTTTTGACATAAGCCACTTTTCACCTTTAATGAATGAAATTCCAGGTAAAAACTCCTTTGCCATGAAGAAGATCCAAATTCAACCAGTTCAGGCTAGTAAACCTGTTTGAAAGACCTTTTTTCAGTGAAATGCAGCTTAGTGCAAAAACAGGCTGCTCTCGCTCTGAAACGCTCATTTTTCACATAAGCCACTTTTCAGCCTTAGGAGACTGTACAGTGCTAAAACAGCCTCCTATCGCTCTGAAACGCTCATTTTGACATAACCCACTTTTCAGCCTTAATGAATGAAATTCCAGGTAAAAACTCCTTTGCCATGAAGAAGATCCAAATTCAACCAGTTCAGGCTAGTAAACCTGTTTGAAAGACCTTTTTTCAGTGAAATGCAGCTTAGTGCAAAAACAGGCTGCTCTCGCTCTGAAACGCTCATTTTTCACATAAGCCACTTTTCACCTTTAATGAATGAAATTCCAGGTAAAAACTCCTTTGCCATGAAGAAGATCCAAATTCATGCAGTTCAGGCTAGTAAACCTGGTTGAAAGACCTTTTTTCAGTGAAATGCAGCTTAGTGCAAAAACAGGCTGCTCTCGCTCTGAAACGCTCATTTTTCACAAAAGCCACTTTTCAGCGCTAAAACAGCCTCCAATCGCTCTGAAACGCTAATTTTTCACATAAGTCACTTTTCAGCCTTAGGCGACTGTACAGTGCTAAAACAGCCTCCAATCGCTCAGAAAACGCTCATTTTTGACATAAGCCACTTTTCACCTTTAATGAATGAAATTCCAGGTAAAAACTCCTTTGCCATGAAGAAGATCCAAATTCACGCAGTTCAGGCTAGTAAACCTGGTTGAAAGACCTTTTTTCAGTGAAATGCAGCTTAGTGCAAAAACAGCCTCCAATCGCTCTGAAACGCTCATTTTTCACATAAGCCACTTTTCACCTTTAATGAATGAAATTCCAGGTAAAAACTCCTTTGCCATGAAGAAGATCCAAATTCATGCAGTTCAGGCTAGTAAACCTGGTTGAAAGACCTTTTTTCAGTGAAATGCAGCTTAGTGCAAAAACAGCTGCTCTCGCTCTGAAACGCTCATTTTTCACATAAGCCACTTTTCAGCCTTAGGCGACTGTACAGTGCTAAAACAGCCTCCTCTCGCTCTGAAACGCTCATTTTTCACATAAGCCACTTTTCAGCGCTAAAACAGCCTCCAATCGCTCTGAAACGCTCATTTTTGACATAAGCCACTTTTCACCTTTAATGAATGAAATTCCAGGTAAAAACTCCTTTGCCATGAAAAAGATCCAAATTCAACAAGTTCAGGCTAGTAAACCTGTTTGAAAGACCTTTTTTCAGTGAAATGCAGCTTAGTGCAAAAACAGGCTGCTCTCGCTCTGAAACGCTCATTTTTCACATAAGCCACTTTTCAGCGCTAAAACAGCCTCCAATCGCTCTGAAACGCTCATTTTTCACATAAGCCACTTTTCAGCCTTAGGCGACTGTACAGTGCAAAAACAGGCTGCTCTCGCTCTGAAACGCTCATTTTTCACATAACCTACTTTTCACCCTTAATGAATATAATTCCAGGTAAAAACTCCTTTGCCATGAAGAAGATCCAAATTCAACCAGTTCAGGCTAGTAAACCTGTTTGAAAGACCTTTTTTCAGTGAAATGCAGCTTAGTGCAAAAACAGGCTGCTCTCGCTCTGAAACGCTCATTTTTCACATAAGCCACTTTTCAGCCTTAGGCGACTGTACAGTGCTAAAACAGCCTCCTATCGCTCTGAAACGCTCATTTTTGACATAACCCACTTTTCAGCCTTAATGAATTAAATTCCAGGTAAAAACTCCTTTGCCATGAAGAAGATCCAAATTCAACAAGTTCAGGCTAGTAAACCTGTTTGAAAGACCTTTTTTCAGTGAAATGCAGCTTAGTGCAAAAACAGGCTGCTCTCGCTCTGAAACGCTCATTTTTCACATAAGCCACTTTTCAGCGCTAAAACAGCCTCCAATCGCTCTGAAACGCTCATTTTTCACATAACCTACTTTTCACCCTTAATGAATATAATTCCAGGTAAAAACTCCTTTGCCATGAAGAAGATCCAAATTCAACCAGTTCAGGCTAGTAAACCTGTTTGAAAGACCTTTTTTCAGTGAAATGCAGCTTAGTGCAAAAACAGGCTGCTCTCGCTCTGAAACGCTCATTTTTCACATAAGCCACTTTTCAGCCTTAGGCGACTGTACAGTGCTAAAACAGCCTCCAATCGCTCTGAAACGCTCATTTTTCACATAAGCCACTTTTCACCTTTAATGAATGAAATTCCAGGTAAAAACTCCTTTGCCATGAAAAAGATCCAAATTCAACCAGTTCAGGCTAGTAAACCTGTTTGAAAGACCTTTTTTCAGTGAAATGCAGCTTAGTGCAAAAACAGGCTGCTCTCGCTCTGAAACGCTCATTTTTCACATAAGCCACTTTTCAGCGCTAAAACAGCCTCCAATCGCTCTGAAACGCTCATTTTTGACATAAGTCACTTTTCAGCCTTAGGCGACTGTACAGTGCTAAAACAGCCTCCAATCGCTCTGAAACGCTCATTTTTGACATAAGCCACTTTTCAGTCTTAGGCGACTGTACAGTGCTAAAACAGCCTCCAATCGCTCTGAAACGCTCATTTTTGACATAAGCCACTTTTCACCTTTAATGAATGAAATTCCAGGTAAAAACTCCTTTGCCATGAAGAAGATCCAAATTCAACCAGTTCAGGCTAGTAAACCTGTTTGAAAGACCTTTTTTCAGTGAAATGCAGCTTAGTGCAAAAACAGGCTGCTCTCGCTCTGAAACGCTCATTTTTCACATAAGCCACTTTTCAGCGCTAAAACAGCCTCCAATCGCTCTGAAACGCTCATTTTTGACATAAGTCACTTTTCAGCCTTAGGCGACTGTACAGTGCTAAAACAGCCTCCAATCGCTCAGAAAACGCTCATTTTTGACATAAGCCACTTTTCACCTTTAATGAATGAAATTCCAGGTAAAAACTCCTTTGCCATGAAGAAGATCCAAATTCATGCAGTTCAGGCTAGTAAACCTGGTTGAAAGACCTTTTTTCAGTGAAATGCAGCTTAGTGCAAAAACAGGCTGCTCTCGCTCTGAAACGCTCATTTTTCACATAAGCCACTTTTCAGCGCTAAAACAGCCTCCAATCGCTCTGAAACGCTCATTTTTGACATAAGCCACTTTTCAGTCTTAGGCGACTGTACAGTGCTAAAACAGCCTCCAATCGCTCTGAAACGCTCATTTTTGACATAAGCCACTTTTCACCTTTAATGAATGAAATTCCAGGTAAAAACTCCTTTGCCATGAAGAAGATCCAAATTCAACCAGTTCAGGCTAGTAAACCTGTTTGAAAGACCTTTTTTCAGTGAAATGCAGCTTAGTGCAAAAACAGGCTGCTCTCGCTCTGAAACGCTCATTTTTCACATAAGCCACTTTTCAGCGCTAAAACAGCCTCCAATCGCTCTGAAACGCTCATTTTTGACATAAGCCACTTTTCACCTTTAATGAATGAAATTCCAGGTAAAAACTCCTTTGCCATGAAGAAGATCCAAATTCAACAAGTTCAGGCTAGTAAACCTGTTTGAAAGACCTTTTTTCAGTGAAATGCAGCTTAGTGCAAAAACAGGCTGCTCTCGCTCTGAAACGCTCATTTTTCACATAAGCCACTTTTCAGCGCTAAAACAGCCTCCAATCGCTCTGAAACGCTCATTTTTCACATAAGCCACTTTTCACCTTTAATGAATGAAATTCCAGGTAAAAACTCCTTTGCCATGAAGAAGATCCAAATTCATGCAGTTCAGGCTAGTAAACCTGGTTGAAAGACCTTTTTTCAGTGAAATGCAGCTTAGTGCAAAAACAGGCTGCTCTCGCTCTGAAACGCTCATTTTTCACATAAGCCACTTTTCAGCGCTAAAACAGCCTCCAATCGCTCTGAAACGCTCATTTTTGACATAAGCCACTTTTCAGTCTTAGGCGACTGTACAGTGCTAAAACAGCCTCCAATCGCTCTGAAACGCTCATTTTTGACATAAGCCACTTTTCACCTTTAATGAATGAAATTCCAGGTAAAAACTCCTTTGCCATGAAGAAGATCCAAATTCAACAAGTTCAGGCTAGTAAACCTGTTTGAAAGACCTTTTTTCAGTGAAATGCAGCTTAGTGCAAAAACAGGCTGCTCTCGCTCTGAAACGCTCATTTTTCACATAAGCCACTTTTCAGCGCTAAAACAGCCTCCAATCGCTCTGAAACGCTCATTTTTGACATAAGCCACTTTTCAGCCTTAGGCGACTGTACAGTGCTAAAACAGCCTCCAATCGCTCTGAAACGCTCATTTTTGACATAAGCCACTTTTCACCTTTAATGAATGAAATTCCAGGTAAAAACTCCTTTGCCACGAAAAAGATCCAAATTCAACCAGTTCAGGCTAGTAAACCTGTTTGAAAGACCTTTTTTCAGTGAAATGCAGCTTAGTGCAAAAACAGGCTGCTCTCGCTCTGAAACGCTCATTTTTCACATAAGCCACTTTTCAGCCTTAGGCGACTGTACAGTGCAAAAACAGGCTGCTCTCGCTCTGAAACGCTCATTTTTCACATAAGCCACTTTTCAGCGCTAAAACAGCCTCCAATCGCTCTGAAACGCTCATTTTTCACATAAGCCACTTTTCAGCCTTAGGCGACTGTACAGTGCTAAAACAGCCTCCTCTCGCTCTGAAACGCTCATTTTTCACATAAGCCACTTTTCAGCCTTAGGCGACTGTACAGTGCTAAAACAGCCTCCTCTCGCTCTGAAACGCTCATTTTTCACATAAGCCACTTTTCAGCCTTAGGCGACTGTACAGTGCTAAAACAGCCTCCTATCGCTCTGAAACGCTCATTTTTGACATAACCCACTTTTCAGCCTTAATGAATTAAATTCCAGGTAAAAACTCCTTTGCCATGAAGAAGATCCAAATTCAACAAGTTCAGGCTAGTAAACCTGTTTGAAAGACCTTTTTTCAGTGAAATGCAGCTTAGTGCAAAAACAGGCTGCTCTCGCTCTGAAACGCTCATTTTTCACATAAGCCACTTTTCAGCGCTAAAACAGCCTCCAATCGCTCTGAAACGCTCATTTTTGACATAAGCCACTTTTCACCTTTAATGAATGAAATTCCAGGTAAAAACTCCTTTGCCATGAAAAAGATCCAAATTCAACAAGTTCAGGCTAGTAAACCTGTTTGAAAGACCTTTTTTCAGTGAAATGCAGCTTAGTGCAAAAACAGGCTGCTCTCGCTCTGAAACGCTCATTTTTCACATAAGCCACTTTTCAGCGCTAAAACAGCCTCCAATCGCTCTGAAACGCTCATTTTTCACATAAGCCACTTTTCAGCCTTAGGCGACTGTACAGTGCAAAAACAGGCTGCTCTCGCTCTGAAACGCTCATTTTTCACATAACCTACTTTTCACCCTTAATGAATATAATTCCAGGTAAAAACTCCTTTGCCATGAAGAAGATCCAAATTCAACCAGTTCAGGCTAGTAAACCTGTTTGAAAGACCTTTTTTCAGTGAAATGCAGCTTAGTGCAAAAACAGGCTGCTCTCGCTCTGAAACGCTCATTTTTCACATAAGCCACTTTTCAGCCTTAGGCGACTGTACAGTGCTAAAACAGCCTCCTATCGCTCTGAAACGCTCATTTTTGACATAACCCACTTTTCAGCCTTAATGAATTAAATTCCAGGTAAAAACTCCTTTGCCATGAAGAAGATCCAAATTCAACAAGTTCAGGCTAGTAAACCTGTTTGAAAGACCTTTTTTCAGTGAAATGCAGCTTAGTGCAAAAACAGGCTGCTCTCGCTCTGAAACGCTCATTTTTCACATAAGCCACTTTTCAGCGCTAAAACAGCCTCCAATCGCTCTGAAACGCTCATTTTTCACATAACCTACTTTTCACCCTTAATGAATATAATTCCAGGTAAAAACTCCTTTGCCATGAAGAAGATCCAAATTCAACCAGTTCAGGCTAGTAAACCTGTTTGAAAGACCTTTTTTCAGTGAAATGCAGCTTAGTGCAAAAACAGGCTGCTCTCGCTCTGAAACGCTCATTTTTCACATAAGCCACTTTTCAGCCTTAGGCGACTGTACAGTGCTAAAACAGCCTCCAATCGCTCTGAAACGCTCATTTTTCACATAAGCCACTTTTCACCTTTAATGAATGAAATTCCAGGTAAAAACTCCTTTGCCATGAAAAAGATCCAAATTCAACCAGTTCAGGCTAGTAAACCTGTTTGAAAGACCTTTTTTCAGTGAAATGCAGCTTAGTGCAAAAACAGGCTGCTCTCGCTCTGAAACGCTCATTTTTCACATAAGCCACTTTTCAGCGCTAAAACAGCCTCCAATCGCTCTGAAACGCTCATTTTTGACATAAGTCACTTTTCAGCCTTAGGCGACTGTACAGTGCTAAAACAGCCTCCAATCGCTCTGAAACGCTCATTTTTGACATAAGCCACTTTTCAGTCTTAGGCGACTGTACAGTGCTAAAACAGCCTCCAATCGCTCTGAAACGCTCATTTTTGACATAAGCCACTTTTCACCTTTAATGAATGAAATTCCAGGTAAAAACTCCTTTGCCATGAAGAAGATCCAAATTCAACCAGTTCAGGCTAGTAAACCTGTTTGAAAGACCTTTTTTCAGTGAAATGCAGCTTAGTGCAAAAACAGGCTGCTCTCGCTCTGAAACGCTCATTTTTCACATAAGCCACTTTTCAGCGCTAAAACAGCCTCCAATCGCTCTGAAACGCTCATTTTTGACATAAGTCACTTTTCAGCCTTAGGCGACTGTACAGTGCTAAAACAGCCTCCAATCGCTCAGAAAACGCTCATTTTTGACATAAGCCACTTTTCACCTTTAATGAATGAAATTCCAGGTAAAAACTCCTTTGCCATGAAGAAGATCCAAATTCATGCAGTTCAGGCTAGTAAACCTGGTTGAAAGACCTTTTTTCAGTGAAATGCAGCTTAGTGCAAAAACAGGCTGCTCTCGCTCTGAAACGCTCATTTTTCACATAAGCCACTTTTCAGCGCTAAAACAGCCTCCAATCGCTCTGAAACGCTCATTTTTGACATAAGCCACTTTTCAGTCTTAGGCGACTGTACAGTGCTAAAACAGCCTCCAATCGCTCTGAAACGCTCATTTTTGACATAAGCCACTTTTCACCTTTAATGAATGAAATTCCAGGTAAAAACTCCTTTGCCATGAAGAAGATCCAAATTCAACCAGTTCAGGCTAGTAAACCTGTTTGAAAGACCTTTTTTCAGTGAAATGCAGCTTAGTGCAAAAACAGGCTGCTCTCGCTCTGAAACGCTCATTTTTCACATAAGCCACTTTTCAGCGCTAAAACAGCCTCCAATCGCTCTGAAACGCTCATTTTTGACATAAGCCACTTTTCACCTTTAATGAATGAAATTCCAGGTAAAAACTCCTTTGCCATGAAGAAGATCCAAATTCAACAAGTTCAGGCTAGTAAACCTGTTTGAAAGACCTTTTTTCAGTGAAATGCAGCTTAGTGCAAAAACAGGCTGCTCTCGCTCTGAAACGCTCATTTTTCACATAAGCCACTTTTCAGCGCTAAAACAGCCTCCAATCGCTCTGAAACGCTCATTTTTCACATAAGCCACTTTTCACCTTTAATGAATGAAATTCCAGGTAAAAACTCCTTTGCCATGAAGAAGATCCAAATTCATGCAGTTCAGGCTAGTAAACCTGGTTGAAAGACCTTTTTTCAGTGAAATGCAGCTTAGTGCAAAAACAGGCTGCTCTCGCTCTGAAACGCTCATTTTTCACATAAGCCACTTTTCAGCGCTAAAACAGCCTCCAATCGCTCTGAAACGCTCATTTTTGACATAAGCCACTTTTCAGTCTTAGGCGACTGTACAGTGCTAAAACAGCCTCCAATCGCTCTGAAACGCTCATTTTTGACATAAGCCACTTTTCACCTTTAATGAATGAAATTCCAGGTAAAAACTCCTTTGCCATGAAGAAGATCCAAATTCAACAAGTTCAGGCTAGTAAACCTGTTTGAAAGACCTTTTTTCAGTGAAATGCAGCTTAGTGCAAAAACAGGCTGCTCTCGCTCTGAAACGCTCATTTTTCACATAAGCCACTTTTCAGCGCTAAAACAGCCTCCAATCGCTCTGAAACGCTCATTTTTGACATAAGCCACTTTTCAGCCTTAGGCGACTGTACAGTGCTAAAACAGCCTCCAATCGCTCTGAAACGCTCATTTTTGACATAAGCCACTTTTCACCTTTAATGAATGAAATTCCAGGTAAAAACTCCTTTGCCACGAAAAAGATCCAAATTCAACCAGTTCAGGCTAGTAAACCTGTTTGAAAGACCTTTTTTCAGTGAAATGCAGCTTAGTGCAAAAACAGGCTGCTCTCGCTCTGAAACGCTCATTTTTCACATAAGCCACTTTTCAGCGCTAAAACAGCCTCCAATCGCTCTGAAACGCTCATTTTTGACATAAGCCACTTTTCACCTTTAATGAATGAAATTCCAGGTAAAAACTCCTTTGCCATGAAGAAGATCCAAATTCAACCAGTTCAGGCTAGTAAACCTGGTTGAAAGACCTTTTTTCAGTGAAATGCAGCTTAGTACAAAAACAGGCTGCTCTCGCTCTGAAACGCTCATTTTTCACATAAGCCACTTTTCAGCCTTAGGCGACTGTACAGTGCTAAAACAGCCTCCAATCGCTCTGAAACGCTCATTTTTGACATAAGCCACTTTTCACCTTTAATGAATGAAATTCCAGGTAAAAACTCCTTTGCCATGAAGAAGATCCAAATTCATGCAGTTCAGGCTAGTAAACCTGGTTGAAAGACCTTTTTTCAGTGAAATGCAGCTTAGTACAAAAACAGGCTGCTCTCGCTCTGAAACGCTCATTTTTCACATAAGCCACTTTTCAGCCTTAGGCGACTGTACAGTGCTAAAACAGCCTCCTATCGCTCTGAAACGCTCATTTTTGACATAACCCACTTTTCAGCCTTAATGAATGAAATTCCAGGTAAAAACTCCTTTGCCATGAAGAAGATCCAAATTCAACCAGTTCAGGCTAGTAAACCTGTTTGAAAGACCTTTTTTCAGTGAAATGCAGCTTAGTGCAAAAACAGGCTGCTCTCGCTCTGAAACGCTCATTTTTCACATAAGCCACTTTTCAGCGCTAAAACAGCCTCCAATCGCTCTAAAACGCTCATTTTTCACATAAGCCACTTTTCAGCCTTAGGCGACTGTACAGTGCTAAAACAGCCTCCTATCGCTCTGAAACGCTCATTTTTGACATAACCCACTTTTCAGCCTTAATGAATGAAATTCCAGGTAAAAACTCCTTTGCCATGAAGAAGATCCAAATTCAACAAGTTCAGGCTAGTAAACCTGTTTGAAAGACCTTTTTTCAGTGAAATGCAGCTTAGTGCAAAAACAGGCTGCTCTCGCTCTGAAACGCTCATTTTTCACATAAGCCACTTTTCAGCGCTAAAACAGCCTCCAATCGCTCTGAAACGCTCATTTTTGACATAAGCCACTTTTCACCTTTAATGAATGAAATTCCAGGTAAAAACTCCTTTGCCACGAAAAAGATCCAAATTCAACCAGTTCAGGCTAGTAAACCTGTTTGAAAGACCTTTTTTCAGTGAAATGCAGCTTAGTGCAAAAACAGGCTGCTCTCGCTCTGAAACGCTCATTTTTCACATAAGCCACTTTTCAGCCTTAGGCGACTGTACAGTGCTAAAACAGCCTCCTATCGCTCTGAAACGCTCATTTTTGACATAACCCACTTTTCAGCCTTAATGAATGAAATTCCAGGTAAAAACTCCTTTGCCATGAAGAAGATCCAAATTCAACCAGTTCAGGCTAGTAAACCTGTTTGAAAGACCTTTTTTCAGTGAAATGCAGCTTAGTGCAAAAACAGCCTCCAATCGCTCTGAAACGCTCATTTTTGACATAACCCACTTTTCAGCCTTAATGAATGAAATTCCAGGTAAAAACTCCTTTGCCATGAAGAAGATCCAAATTCATGTAGTTCAGGCTAGTAAACCTGGTTGAAAGACCTTTTTTCAGTGAAATGCAGCTTAGTGCAAAAACAGGCTGCTCTCGCTCTGAAACGCTCATTTTTCACATAAGCCACTTTTCAGCGCTAAAACAGCCTCCAATCGCTCTGAAACGCTCATTTTTGACATAAGCCACTTTTCACCTTTAATGAATGAAATTCCAGGTAAAAACTCCTTTGCCATGAAGAAGATCCAAATTCAACAAGTTCAGGCTAGTAAACCTGTTTGAAAGACCTTTTTTCAGTGAAATGCAGCTTAGTGCAAAAACAGGCTGCTCTCGCTCTGAAACGCTCATTTTTCACATAAGCCACTTTTCAGCCTTAGGCGACTGTACAGTGCTAAAACAGCCTCCTATCGCTCTGAAACGCTCATTTTTGACATAACCCACTTTTCAGCCTTAATGAATGAAATTCCAGGTAAAAACTCCTTTGCCATGAAGAAGATCCAAATTCAACAAGTTCAGGCTAGTAAACCTGTTTGAAAGACCTTTTTTCAGTGAAATGCAGCTTAGTGCAAAAACAGGCTGCTCTCGCTCTGAAACGCTCATTTTTCACATAAGCCACTTTTCAGCGCTAAAACAGCCTCCAATCGCTCTGAAACGCTCATTTTTCACATAAGCCACTTTTCAGCCTTAGGCGACTGTACAGTGCTAAAACAGCCTCCTATCGCTCTGAAACGCTCATTTTTGACATAACCCACTTTTCAGCCTTAATGAATGAACTCCAGGTAAAAACTCCTTTGCCATGAAGAAGATCCAAATTCAACAAGTTCAGGCTAGTAAACCTGTTTGAAAGACCTTTTTTCAGTGAAATGCAGCTTAGTGCAAAAACAGGCTGCTCTCGCTCTGAAACGCTCATTTTTCACATAAGCCACTTTTCAGCGCTAAAACAGCCTCCAATCGCTCTGAAACGCTCATTTTTCACATAAGCCACTTTTCAGCCTTAGGCGACTGTACAGTGCTAAAACAGCCTCCTATCGCTTTGAAACGCTCATTTTTGACATAACCCACTTTTCAGCCTTAATGAATGAAATTCCAGGTAAAAACTCCTTTGCCATGAAGAAGATCCAAATTCATGCAGTTCAGGCTAGTAAACCTGGTTGAAAGACCTTTTTTCAGTGAAATGCAGCTTAGTGCAAAAACAGGCTGCTCTCGCTCTGAAACGCTCATTTTTCACATAAGCCACTTTTCAGCCTTAGGCGACTGTACAGTGCTAAAACAGCCTCCTCTCGCTCTGAAACGCTCATTTTTCACATAAGCCACTTTTCAGCCTTAGGCGACTGTACAGTGCTAAAACAGCCTCCTATCGCTCTGAAACGCTCATTTTTGACATAACCCACTTTTCAGCCTTAATGAATTAAATTCCAGGTAAAAACTCCTTTGCCATGAAGAAGATCCAAATTCAACAAGTTCAGGCTAGTAAACCTGTTTGAAAGACCTTTTTTCAGTGAAATGCAGCTTAGTGCAAAAACAGGCTGCTCTCGCTCTGAAACGCTCATTTTTCACATAAGCCACTTTTCAGCGCTAAAACAGCCTCCAATCGCTCTGAAACGCTCATTTTTGACATAAGCCACTTTTCACCTTTAATGAATGAAATTCCAGGTAAAAACTCCTTTGCCATGAAGAAGATCCAAATTCAACCAGTTCAGGCTAGTAAACCTGGTTGAAAGACCTTTTTTCAGTGAAATGCAGCTTAGTACAAAAACAGGCTGCTCTCGCTCTGAAACGCTCATTTTTCACATAAGCCACTTTTCAGCCTTAGGCGACTGTACAGTGCTAAAACAGCCTCCTATCGCTCTGAAACGCTCATTTTTGACATAAGCCACTTTTCAGCCTTAGGCGACTGTACAGTGCTAAAACAGCCTCCAATCGCTCTGAAACGCTCATTTTTGACATAAGCCACTTTTCACCTTTAATGAATGAAATTCCAGGTAAAAACTCCTTTGCCATGAAGAAGATCCAAATTCATGCAGTTCAGGCTAGTAAACCTGGTTGAAAGACCTTTTTTCAGTGAAATGCAGCTTAGTACAAAAACAGGCTGCTCTCGCTCTGAAACGCTCATTTTTCACATAAGCCACTTTTCAGCCTTAGGCGACTGTACAGTGCTAAAACAGCCTCCAATCGCTCTGAAACGCTCATTTTTGACATAACCCACTTTTCAGCCTTAATGAATGAAATTCCAGGTAAAAACTCCTTTGCCATGAAGAAGATCCAAATTCAACCAGTTCAGGCTAGTAAACCTGTTTGAAAGACCTTTTTTCAGTGAAATGCAGCTTAGTGCAAAAACAGGCTGCTCTCGCTCTGAAACGCTCATTTTTCACATAAGCCACTTTTCAGCGCTAAAACAGCCTCCAATCGCTCTGAAACGCTCATTTTTCACATAAGCCACTTTTCACCTTTAATGAATGAAATTCCAGGTAAAAACTCCTTTGCCATGAAGAAGATCCAAATTCAACCAGTTCAGGCTAGTAAACCTGTTTGAAAGACCTTTTTTCAGTGAAATGCAGCTTAGTGCAAAAACAGGCTGCTCTCGCTCTGAAACGCTCATTTTTCACATAAGCCACTTTTCAGCGCTAAAACAGCCTCCAATCGCTCTAAAACGCTCATTTTTCACATAAGCCACTTTTCAGCCTTAGGCGACTGTACAGTGCTAAAACAGCCTCCTATCGCTCTGAAACGCTCATTTTTGACATAACCCACTTTTCAGCCTTAATGAATGAAATTCCAGGTAAAAACTCCTTTGCCATGAAGAAGATCCAAATTCAACAAGTTCAGGCTAGTAAACCTGTTTGAAAGACCTTTTTTCAGTGAAATGCAGCTTAGTGCAAAAACAGGCTGCTCTCGCTCTGAAACGCTCATTTTTCACATAAGCCACTTTTCAGCGCTAAAACAGCCTCCAATCGCTCTGAAACGCTCATTTTTGACATAAGCCACTTTTCAGCCTTAGGCGACTGTACAGTGCTAAAACAGCCTCCAATCGCTCTGAAACGCTCATTTTTGACATAAGCCACTTTTCACCTTTAATGAATGAAATTCCAGGTAAAAACTCCTTTGCCACGAAAAAGATCCAAATTCAACCAGTTCAGGCTAGTAAACCTGTTTGAAAGACCTTTTTTCAGTGAAATGCAGCTTAGTGCAAAAACAGGCTGCTCTCGCTCTGAAACGCTCATTTTTCACATAAGCCACTTTTCAGCCTTAGGCGACTGTACAGTGCTAAAACAGCCTCCAATCGCTCTGAAACGCTCATTTTTCACATAAGCCACTTTTCACCTTTAATGAATGAAATTCCAGGTAAAAACTCCTTTGCCATGAAAAAGATCCAAATTCAACCAGTTCAGGCTAGTAAACCTGTTTGAAAGACCTTTTTTCAGTGAAATGCAGCTTAGTGCAAAAACAGGCTGCTCTCGCTCTGAAACGCTCATTTTTCACATAAGCCACTTTTCAGCGCTAAAACAGCCTCCAATCGCTCTGAAACGCTCATTTTTGACATAAGTCACTTTTCAGCCTTAGGCGACTGTACAGTGCTAAAACAGCCTCCAATCGCTCTGAAACGCTCATTTTTGACATAAGCCACTTTTCAGTCTTAGGCGACTGTACAGTGCTAAAACAGCCTCCAATCGCTCTGAAACGCTCATTTTTGACATAAGCCACTTTTCACCTTTAATGAATGAAATTCCAGGTAAAAACTCCTTTGCCATGAAGAAGATCCAAATTCAACCAGTTCAGGCTAGTAAACCTGTTTGAAAGACCTTTTTTCAGTGAAATGCAGCTTAGTGCAAAAACAGGCTGCTCTCGCTCTGAAACGCTCATTTTTCACATAAGCCACTTTTCAGCGCTAAAACAGCCTCCAATCGCTCTGAAACGCTCATTTTTCACATAAGCCACTTTTCACCTTTAATGAATGAAATTCCAGGTAAAAACTCCTTTGCCATGAAGAAGATCCAAATTCAACCAGTTCAGGCTAGTAAACCTGTTTGAAAGACCTTTTTTCAGTGAAATGCAGCTTAGTGCAAAAACAGGCTGCTCTCGCTCTGAAACGCTCATTTTTCACATAAGCCACTTTTCAGCGCTAAAACAGCCTCCAATCGCTCTAAAACGCTCATTTTTCACATAAGCCACTTTTCAGCCTTAGGCGACTGTACAGTGCTAAAACAGCCTCCTATCGCTCTGAAACGCTCATTTTTGACATAACCCACTTTTCAGCCTTAATGAATGAAATTCCAGGTAAAAACTCCTTTGCCATGAAGAAGATCCAAATTCAACAAGTTCAGGCTAGTAAACCTGTTTGAAAGACCTTTTTTCAGTGAAATGCAGCTTAGTGCAAAAACAGGCTGCTCTCGCTCTGAAACGCTCATTTTTCACATAAGCCACTTTTCAGCGCTAAAACAGCCTCCAATCGCTCTGAAACGCTCATTTTTGACATAAGCCACTTTTCAGCCTTAGGCGACTGTACAGTGCTAAAACAGCCTCCAATCGCTCTGAAACGCTCA
Source organism: Pagrus pagrus (assembly GCF_965226575.1). Classification (NCBI taxonomy): domain Eukaryota; kingdom Metazoa; phylum Chordata; class Actinopteri; order Spariformes; family Sparidae; genus Pagrus; species Pagrus pagrus. The sequence continues at coordinate 129,705 of NW_028175333.1, forward strand.
TTTTTGACATAAGCCACTTTTCACCTTTAATGAATGAAATTCCAGGTAAAAACTCCTTTGCCACGAAAAAGATCCAAATTCAACCAGTTCAGGCTAGTAAACCTGTTTGAAAGACCTTTTTTCAGTGAAATGCAGCTTAGTGCAAAAACAGGCTGCTCTCGCTCTGAAACGCTCATTTTTCACATAAGCCACTTTTCAGCCTTAGGCGACTGTACAGTGCTAAAACAGCCTCCAATCGCTCTGAAACGCTCATTTTTCACATAAGCCACTTTTCACCTTTAATGAATGAAATTCCAGGTAAAAACTCCTTTGCCATGAAAAAGATCCAAATTCAACCAGTTCAGGCTAGTAAACCTGTTTGAAAGACCTTTTTTCAGTGAAATGCAGCTTAGTGCAAAAACAGGCTGCTCTCGCTCTGAAACGCTCATTTTTCACATAAGCCACTTTTCAGCGCTAAAACAGCCTCCAATCGCTCTGAAACGCTCATTTTTGACATAAGTCACTTTTCAGCCTTAGGCGACTGTACAGTGCTAAAACAGCCTCCAATCGCTCTGAAACGCTCATTTTTGACATAAGCCACTTTTCAGTCTTAGGCGACTGTACAGTGCTAAAACAGCCTCCAATCGCTCTGAAACGCTCATTTTTGACATAAGCCACTTTTCACCTTTAATGAATGAAATTCCAGGTAAAAACTCCTTTGCCATGAAGAAGATCCAAATTCAACCAGTTCAGGCTAGTAAACCTGTTTGAAAGACCTTTTTTCAGTGAAATGCAGCTTAGTGCAAAAACAGGCTGCTCTCGCTCTGAAACGCTCATTTTTCACATAAGCCACTTTTCAGCGCTAAAACAGCCTCCAATCGCTCTGAAACGCTCATTTTTGACATAAGTCACTTTTCAGCCTTAGGCGACTGTACAGTGCTAAAACAGCCTCCAATCGCTCAGAAAACGCTCATTTTTGACATAAGCCACTTTTCACCTTTAATGAATGAAATTCCAGGTAAAAACTCCTTTGCCATGAAGAAGATCCAAATTCATGCAGTTCAGGCTAGTAAACCTGGTTGAAAGACCTTTTTTCAGTGAAATGCAGCTTAGTGCAAAAACAGGCTGCTCTCGCTCTGAAACGCTCATTTTTCACATAAGCCACTTTTCAGCGCTAAAACAGCCTCCAATCGCTCTGAAACGCTCATTTTTGACATAAGCCACTTTTCAGTCTTAGGCGACTGTACAGTGCTAAAACAGCCTCCAATCGCTCTGAAACGCTCATTTTTCACATAAGCCACTTTTCAGCCTTAGGCGACTGTACAGTGCTAAAACAGCCTCCAATCGCTCTGAAACGCTCATTTTTGACATAACCCACTTTTCAGCCTTAATGAATGAAATTCCAGGTAAAAACTCCTTTGCCATGAAGAAGATCCAAATTCAACCAGTTCAGGCTAGTAAACCTGTTTGAAAGACCTTTTTTCAGTGAAATGCAGCTTAGTGCAAAAACAGGCTGCTCTCGCTCTGAAACGCTCATTTTTCACATAAGCCACTTTTCAGCGCTAAAACAGCCTCCAATCGCTCTGAAACGCTCATTTTTCACATAAGCCACTTTTCACCTTTAATGAATGAAATTCCAGGTAAAAACTCCTTTGCCATGAAGAAGATCCAAATTCAACCAGTTCAGGCTAGTAAACCTGTTTGAAAGACCTTTTTTCAGTGAAATGCAGCTTAGTGCAAAAACAGGCTGCTCTCGCTCTGAAACGCTCATTTTTCACATAAGCCACTTTTCAGCGCTAAAACAGCCTCCAATCGCTCTAAAACGCTCATTTTTCACATAAGCCACTTTTCAGCCTTAGGCGACTGTACAGTGCTAAAACAGCCTCCTATCGCTCTGAAACGCTCATTTTTGACATAACCCACTTTTCAGCCTTAATGAATGAAATTCCAGGTAAAAACTCCTTTGCCATGAAGAAGATCCAAATTCAACAAGTTCAGGCTAGTAAACCTGTTTGAAAGACCTTTTTTCAGTGAAATGCAGCTTAGTGCAAAAACAGGCTGCTCTCGCTCTGAAACGCTCATTTTTCACATAAGCCACTTTTCAGCGCTAAAACAGCCTCCAATCGCTCTGAAACGCTCATTTTTGACATAAGCCACTTTTCAGCCTTAGGCGACTGTACAGTGCTAAAACAGCCTCCAATCGCTCTGAAACGCTCATTTTTGACATAAGCCACTTTTCACCTTTAATGAATGAAATTCCAGGTAAAAACTCCTTTGCCACGAAAAAGATCCAAATTCAACCAGTTCAGGCTAGTAAACCTGTTTGAAAGACCTTTTTTCAGTGAAATGCAGCTTAGTGCAAAAACAGGCTGCTCTCGCTCTGAAACGCTCATTTTTCACATAAGCCACTTTTCAGCCTTAGGCGACTGTACAGTGCTAAAACAGCCTCCTATCGCTCTGAAACGCTCATTTTTGACATAACCCACTTTTCAGCCTTAATGAATGAAATTCCAGGTAAAAACTCCTTTGCCATGAAGAAGATCCAAATTCAACCAGTTCAGGCTAGTAAACCTGTTTGAAAGACCTTTTTTCAGTGAAATGCAGCTTAGTGCAAAAACAGCCTCCAATCGCTCTGAAACGCTCATTTTTGACATAACCCACTTTTCAGCCTTAATGAATGAAATTCCAGGTAAAAACTCCTTTGCCATGAAGAAGATCCAAATTCAACCAGTTCAGGCTAGTAAACCTGTTTGAAAGACCTTTTTTCAGTGAAATGCAGCTTAGTGCAAAAACAGCCTCCAATCGCTCTGAAACGCTCATTTTTCACATAAGCCACTTTTCACCTTCAATGAATGAAATTCCAGGTAAAAACTCCTTTGCCATGAAGAAGATCCAAATTCATGTAGTTCAGGCTAGTAAACCTGGTTGAAAGACCTTTTTTCAGTGAAATGCAGCTTAGTGCAAAAACAGGCTGCTCTCGCTCTGAAACGCTCATTTTTCACATAAGCCACTTTTCAGCCTTAGGCGACTGTACAGTGCTAAAACAGCCTCCTCTCGCTCTGAAACGCTCATTTTTCACATAAGCCACTTTTCAGCCTTAGGCGACTGTACAGTGCTAAAACAGCCTCCTATCGCTCTGAAACGCTCATTTTTGACATAACCCACTTTTCAGCCTTAATGAATTAAATTCCAGGTAAAAACTCCTTTGCCATGAAGAAGATCCAAATTCAACAAGTTCAGGCTAGTAAACCTGTTTGAAAGACCTTTTTTCAGTGAAATGCAGCTTAGTGCAAAAACAGGCTGCTCTCGCTCTGAAACGCTCATTTTTCAAATAAGCCACTTTTCAGTGCTAAAACAGCCTCCAATCGCTCTGAAATGCTCATTTTTGACATAAGCCACTTTTCAGCCTTAGGCGACTGTACAGTGCTAAAACAGCCTCCAATCGCTCTGAAACGCTCATTTTTGACATAAGCCACTTTTCACCTTTAATGAATGAAATTCCAGGTAAAAACTCCTTTGCCATGAAGAAGATCCAAATTCAACCAGTTCAGGCTAGTAAACCTGTTTGAAAGACCTTTTTTCAGTGAAATGCAGCTTAGTGCAAAAACAGGCTGCTCTCGCTCTGAAACGCTCATTTTTCACATAAGCCACTTTTCAGCGCTAAAACAGCCTCCAATCGCTCTGAAACGCTCATTTTTCACATAAGCCACTTTTCACCTTTAATGAATGAAATTCCAGGTAAAAACTCCTTTGCCATGAAGAAGATCCAAATTCATGCAGTTCAGGCTAGTAAACCTGGTTGAAAGACCTTTTTTCAGTGAAATGCAGCTTAGTGCAAAAACAGCCTCCTCTCGCTCTGAAACGCTCATTTTTCACATAAGCCACTTTTCAGCCTTAGGCGACTGTACAGTGCTAAAACAGCCTCCAATCGCTCTGAAACGCTCATTTTTGACATAAGCCACTTTTCACCTTTAATGAATGAAATTCCAGGTAAAAATCCTTTGCCATGAAGAAGATCCAAATTCAACCAGTTCAGGCTAGTAAACCTGGTTGAAAGACCTTTTTTCAGTGAAATGCAGCTTAGTGCAAAAACAGGCTGCTCTCGCTCTGAAACGCTCATTTTTCACATAAGCCACTTTTCAGGCTTAGGCGACTGTACAGTGCTAAAACAGCATCCTATCGCTCTGAAACGCTCATTTTTGACATAAGCCACTTTTCAGCCTTAGGCGACTGTACAGTGCTAAAACAGCCTCCAATCGCTCTGAAACGCTCATTTTTGACATAAGCCACTTTTCACCTTTAATGAATGAAATTCCAGGTAAAAACTCCTTTGCCATGAAGAAGATCCAAATTCATGCAGTTCAGGCTAGTAAACCTGGTTGAAAGACCTTTTTTCAGTGAAATGCAGCTTAGTACAAAAACAGGCTGCTCTCGCTCTGAAACGCTCATTTTTCACATAAGCCACTTTTCAGCCTTAGGCGACTGTACAGTGCTAAAACAGCCTCCTATCGCTCTGAAACGCTCATTTTTGACATAACCCACTTTTCAGCCTTAATGAATGAAATTCCAGGTAAAAACTCCTTTGCCATGAAGAAGATCCAAATTCAACCAGTTCAGGCTAGTAAACCTGTTTGAAAGACCTTTTTTCAGTGAAATGCAGCTTAGTGCAAAAACAGGCTGCTCTCGCTCTGAAACGCTCATTTTTCACATAAGCCACTTTTCAGCGCTAAAACAGCCTCCAATCGCTCTGAAACGCTCATTTTTCACATAAGCCACTTTTCACCTTTAATGAATGAAATTCCAGGTAAAAACTCCTTTGCCATGAAGAAGATCCAAATTCAACCAGTTCAGGCTAGTAAACCTGTTTGAAAGACCTTTTTTCAGTGAAATGCAGCTTAGTGCAAAAACAGGCTGCTCTCGCTCTGAAACGCTCATTTTTCACATAAGCCACTTTTCAGCGCTAAAACAGCCTCCAATCGCTCTAAAACGCTCATTTTTCACATAAGCCACTTTTCAGCCTTAGGCGACTGTACAGTGCTAAAACAGCCTCCTATCGCTCTGAAACGCTCATTTTTGACATAACCCACTTTTCAGCCTTAATGAATGAAATTCCAGGTAAAAACTCCTTTGCCATGAAGAAGATCCAAATTCAACAAGTTCAGGCTAGTAAACCTGTTTGAAAGACCTTTTTTCAGTGAAATGCAGCTTAGTGCAAAAACAGGCTGCTCTCGCTCTGAAACGCTCATTTTTCACATAAGCCACTTTTCAGCGCTAAAACAGCCTCCAATCGCTCTGAAACGCTCATTTTTGACATAAGCCACTTTTCAGCCTTAGGCGACTGTACAGTGCTAAAACAGCCTCCAATCGCTCTGAAACGCTCATTTTTGACATAAGCCACTTTTCACCTTTAATGAATGAAATTCCAGGTAAAAACTCCTTTGCCACGAAAAAGATCCAAATTCAACCAGTTCAGGCTAGTAAACCTGTTTGAAAGACCTTTTTTCAGTGAAATGCAGCTTAGTGCAAAAACAGGCTGCTCTCGCTCTGAAACGCTCATTTTTCACATAAGCCACTTTTCAGCCTTAGGCGACTGTACAGTGCTAAAACAGCCTCCTATCGCTCTGAAACGCTCATTTTTGACATAACCCACTTTTCAGCCTTAATGAATGAAATTCCAGGTAAAAACTCCTTTGCCATGAAGAAGATCCAAATTCAACCAGTTCAGGCTAGTAAACCTGTTTGAAAGACCTTTTTTCAGTGAAATGCAGCTTAGTGCAAAAACAGCCTCCAATCGCTCTGAAACGCTCATTTTTGACATAACCCACTTTTCAGCCTTAATGAATGAAATTCCAGGTAAAAACTCCTTTGCCATGAAGAAGATCCAAATTCAACCAGTTCAGGCTAGTAAACCTGTTTGAAAGACCTTTTTTCAGTGAAATGCAGCTTAGTGCAAAAACAGCCTCCAATCGCTCTGAAACGCTCATTTTTCACATAAGCCACTTTTCACCTTCAATGAATGAAATTCCAGGTAAAAACTCCTTTGCCATGAAGAAGATCCAAATTCATGTAGTTCAGGCTAGTAAACCTGGTTGAAAGACCTTTTTTCAGTGAAATGCAGCTTAGTGCAAAAACAGGCTGCTCTCGCTCTGAAACGCTCATTTTTCACATAAGCCACTTTTCAGCCTTAGGCGACTGTACAGTGCTAAAACAGCCTCCTCTCGCTCTGAAACGCTCATTTTTGACATAACCCACTTTTCAGCCTTAATGAATTAAATTCCAGGTAAAAACTCCTTTGCCATGAAGAAGATCCAAATTCAACAAGTTCAGGCTAGTAAACCTGTTTGAAAGACCTTTTTTCAGTGAAATGCAGCTTAGTGCAAAAACAGGCTGCTCTCGCTCTGAAACGCTCATTTTTCAAATAAGCCACTTTTCAGTGCTAAAACAGCCTCCAATCGCTCTGAAATGCTCATTTTTGACATAAGCCACTTTTCAGCCTTAGGCGACTGTACAGTGCTAAAACAGCCTCCAATCGCTCTGAAACGCTCATTTTTGACATAAGCCACTTTTCACCTTTAATGAATGAAATTCCAGGTAAAAACTCCTTTGCCATGAAGAAGATCCAAATTCAACCAGTTCAGGCTAGTAAACCTGTTTGAAAGACCTTTTTTCAGTGAAATGCAGCTTAGTGCAAAAACAGGCTGCTCTCGCTCTGAAACGCTCATTTTTCACATAAGCCACTTTTCAGCCTTAGGCGACTGTACAGTGCTAAAACAGCCTCCTATCGCTCTGAAACGCTCATTTTTGACATAACCCACTTTTCAGCCTTAATGAATGAAATTCCAGGTAAAAACTCCTTTGCCATGAAGAAGATCCAAATTCAACAAGTTCAGGCTAGTAAACCTGTTTGAAAGACCTTTTTTCAGTGAAATGCAGCTTAGTGCAAAAACAGGCTGCTCTCGCTCTGAAACGCTCATTTTTCACATAAGCCACTTTTCAGCGCTAAAACAGCCTCCAATCGCTCTGAAACGCTCATTTTTGACATAAGCCACTTTTCACCTTTAATGAATGAAATTCCAGGTAAAAACTCCTTTGCCATGAAGAAGATCCAAATTCATGCAGTTCAGGCTATTAAACCTGTTTGAAAGACCTTTTTTCAGTGAAATGCAGCTTAGTACAAAAACAGGCTGCTCTCGCTCTGAAACGCTCATTTTTCACATAAGCCACTTTTCAGCCTTAGGCGACTGTACAGTGCTAAAACAGCCTCCAATCGCTCTGAAACGCTCATTTTTGACATAAGCCACTTTTCAGCCTTAGGCGACTGTACAGTGCTAAAACAGCCTCCAATCGCTCTGAAACGCTCATTTTTGACATAAGTCACTTTTCAGCCTTAGGCGACTGTACAGTGCTAAAACAGCCTCCTATCGCTCTGAAACGCTCATTTTTGACATAACCCACTTTTCAGCCTTAATGAATGAAATTCCAGGTAAAAACTCCTTTGCCATGAAGAAGATCCAAATTCAACCAGTTCAGGCTAGTAAACCTGTTTGAAAGACCTTTTTTCAGTGAAATGCAGCTTAGTGCAAAAACAGGCTGCTCTCGCTCTGAAACGCTCATTTTTCACATAAGCCACTTTTCAGCGCTAAAACAGCCTCCAATCGCTCTGAAACGCTCATTTTTGACATAAGCCACTTTTCACCTTTAATGAATGAAATTCCAGGTAAAAACTCCTTTGCCATGAAGAAGATCCAAATTCAACCAGTTCAGGCTAGTAAACCTGTTTGAAAGACCTTTTTTCAGTGAAATGCAGCTTAGTGCAAAAACAGGCTGCTCTCGCTCTGAAACGCTCATTTTTCACATAAGCCACTTTTCAGCGCTAAAACAGCCTCCAATCGCTCTGAAACGCTCATTTTTCACATAAGCCACTTTTCAGCGCTAAAACAGCCTCCAATCGCTCTGAAACGCTCATTTTTGACATAAGCCACTTTTCACCTTTAATGAATGAAATTCCAGGTAAAAACTCCTTTGCCATGAAGAAGATCCAAATTCATGCAGTTCAGGCTAGTAAACCTGGTTGAAAGACCTTTTTTCAGTGAAATGCAGCTTAGTGCAAAAACAGGCTGCTCTCGCTCTGAAACGCTCATTTTTCACATAAGCCACTTTTCAGCCTTAGGCGACTGTACAGTGCTAAAACAGCCTCCTATCGCTCTGAAACGCTCATTTTTGACATAACCCACTTTTCAGCCTTAATGAATTAAATTCCAGGTAAAAACTCCTTTGCCATGAAGAAGATCCAAATTCAACAAGTTCAGGCTAGTAAACCTGTTTGAAAGACCTTTTTTCAGTGAAATGCAGCTTAGTGCAAAAACAGGCTGCTCTCGCTCTGAAACGCTCATTTTTCACATAAGCCACTTTTCAGCGCTAAAACAGCCTCCAATCGCTCTGAAACGCTCATTTTTGACATAACCCACTTTTCAGCCTTAATGAATTAAATTCCAGGTAAAAACTCCTTTGCCATGAAGAAGATCCAAATTCAACAAGTTCAGGCTAGTAAACCTGTTTGAAAGACCTTTTTTCAGTGAAATGCAGCTTAGTGCAAAAACAGGCTGCTCTCGCTCTGAAACGCTCATTTTTCACATAAGCCACTTTTCAGCCTTAGGCGACTGTACAGTGCTAAAACAGCCTCCTATCGCTCTGAAACGCTCATTTTTGACATAACCCACTTTTCAGCCTTAATGAATTAAATTCCAGGTAAAAACTCCTTTGCCATGAAGAAGATCCAAATTCAACAAGTTCAGGCTAGTAAACCTGTTTGAAAGACCTTTTTTCAGTGAAATGCAGCTTAGTGCAAAAACAGGCTGCTCTCGCTCTGAAACGCTCATTTTTCACATAAGCCACTTTTCAGCGCTAAAACAGCCTCCAATCGCTCTGAAACGCTCATTTTTGACATAAGCCACTTTTCAGCCTTAGGCGACTGTACAGTGCTAAAACAGCCTCCAATCGCTCTGAAACGCTCATTTTTGACATAAGCCACTTTTCACCTTTAATGAATGAAATTCCAGGTAAAAACTCCTTTGCCATGAAGAAGATCCAAATTCAACCAGTTCAGGCTAGTAAACCTGTTTGAAAGACCTTTTTTCAGTGAAATGCAGCTTAGTGCAAAAACAGGCTGCTCTCGCTCTGAAACGCTCATTTTTCACATAAGCCACTTTTCAGCGCTAAAACAGCCTCCAATCGCTCTGAAACGCTCATTTTTGACATAAGCCACTTTTCACCTTTAATGAATGAAATTCCAGGTAAAAACTCCTTTGCCATGAAGAAGATCCAAATTCAACCAGTTCAGGCTAGTAAACCTGTTTGAAAGACCTTTTTTCAGTGAAATGCAGCTTAGTGCAAAAACAGGCTGCTCTCGCTCTGAAACGCTCATTTTTCACATAAGCCACTTTTCAGCCTTAGGCGACTGTACAGTGCTAAAACAGCCTCCTATCGCTCTGAAACGCTCATTTTTGACATAACCCACTTTTCAGCCTTAATGAATGAAATTCCAGGTAAAAACTCCTTTGCCATGAAGAAGATCCAAATTCAACAAGTTCAGGCTAGTAAACCTGTTTGAAAGACCTTTTTTCAGTGAAATGCAGCTTAGTGCAAAAACAGGCTGCTCTCGCTCTGAAACGCTCATTTTTCACATAAGCCACTTTTCAGCGCTAAAACAGCCTCCAATCGCTCTGAAACGCTCATTTTTGACATAAGCCACTTTTCACCTTTAATGAATGAAATTCCAGGTAAAAACTCCTTTGCCATGAAGAAGATCCAAATTCAACCAGTTCAGGCTAGTAAACCTGTTTGAAAGACCTTTTTTCAGTGAAATGCAGCTTAGTGCAAAAACAGGCTGCTCTCGCTCTGAAACGCTCATTTTTCACATAAGCCACTTTTCAGCCTTAGGCGACTGTACAGTGCTAAAACAGCCTCCTATCGCTCTGAAACGCTCATTTTTGACATAACCCACTTTTCAGCCTTAATGAATGAAATTCCAGGTAAAAACTCCTTTGCCATGAAGAAGATCCAAATTCAACAAGTTCAGGCTAGTAAACCTGTTTGAAAGACCTTTTTTCAGTGAAATGCAGCTTAGTGCAAAAACAGGCTGCTCTCGCTCTGAAACGCTCATTTTTCACATAAGCCACTTTTCAGCGCTAAAACAGCCTCCAATCGCTCTGAAACGCTCATTTTTGACATAAGCCACTTTTCACCTTTAATGAATGAAATTCCAGGTAAAAACTCCTTTGCCATGAAGAAGATCCAAATTCAACCAGTTCAGGCTAGTAAACCTGTTTGAAAGACCTTTTTTCAGTGAAATGCAGCTTAGTGCAAAAACAGGCTGCTCTCGCTCTGAAACGCTCATTTTTCACATAAGCCACTTTTCAGCCTTAGGCGACTGTACAGTGCTAAAACAGCCTCCTATCGCTCTGAAACGCTCATTTTTGACATAACCCACTTTTCAGCCTTAATGAATGAAATTCCAGGTAAAAACTCCTTTGCCATGAAGAAGATCCAAATTCAACAAGTTCAGGCTAGTAAACCTGTTTGAAAGACCTTTTTTCAGTGAAATGCAGCTTAGTGCAAAAACAGGCTGCTCTCGCTCTGAAACGCTCATTTTTCACATAAGCCACTTTTCAGCGCTAAAACAGCCTCCAATCGCTCTGAAACGCTCATTTTTGACATAAGCCACTTTTCAGCCTTAGGCGACTGTACAGTGCTAAAACAGCCTCCAATCGCTCTGAAACGCTCATTTTTGACATAAGTCACTTTTCAGCCTTAGGCGACTGTACAGTGCTAAAACAGCCTCCAATCGCTCTGAAACGCTCATTTTTGACATAAGCCACTTTTCACCTTTAATGAATGAAATTCCAGGTAAAAACTCCTTTGCCATGAAGAAGATCCAAATTCAACCAGTTCAGGCTAGTAAACCTGTTTGAAAGACCTTTTTTCAGTGAAATGCAGCTTAGTGCAAAAGCAGGCTGCTCTCGCTCTGAAACGCTCATTTTTCACATAAGCCACTTTTCAGCGCTAAAACAGCCTCCAATCGCTCTGAAACGCTCATTTTTGACATAAGCCACTTTTCACCTTTAATGAATGAAATTCCAGGTAAAAACTCCTTTGCCATGAAGAAGATCCAAATTCAACCAGTTCAGGCTAGTAAACCTGTTTGAAAGACCTTTTTTCAGTGAAATGCAGCTTAGTGCAAAAACAGGCTGCTCTCGCTCTGAAACGCTCATTTTTCACATAAGCCACTTTTCAGCGCTAAAACAGCCTCCAATCGCTCTGAAACGCTCATTTTTCACATAAGCCACTTTTCAGCCTTAGGCGACTGTACAGTGCTAAAACAGCCTCCAATCGCTCTGAAACGCTCATTTTTGACATAACCCACTTTTCACCTTTAATGAATGAAATTCCAGGTAAAAACTCCTTTGCCATGAAGAAGATCCAAATTCAACAAGTTCAGGCTAGTAAACCTGTTTGAAAGACCTTTTTTCAGTGAAATGCAGCTTAGTGCAAAAACAGGCTGCTCTCGCTCTGAAACGCTCATTTTTCACATAAGCCACTTTTCAGCGCTAAAACAGCCTCCAATCGCTCTGAAACGCTCATTTTTGACATAAGCCACTTTTCAGCCTTAGGCGACTGTACAGTGCTAAAACAGCCTCCAATCGCTCTGAAACGCTCATTTTTGACATAAGCCACTTTTCACCTTTAATGAATGAAATTCCAGGTAAAAACTCCTTTGCCATGAAGAAGATCCAAATTCAACCAGTTCAGGCTAGTAAACCTGTTTGAAAGACCTTTTTTCAGTGAAATGCAGCTTAGTGCAAAAACAGGCTGCTCTCGCTCTGAAACGCTCATTTTTCACATAAGCCACTTTTCAGCCTTAGGCGACTGTACAGTGCTAAAACAGCCTCCTATCGCTCTGAAACGCTCATTTTTGACATAACCCACTTTTCAGCCTTAATGAATGAAATTCCAGGTAAAAACTCCTTTGCCATGAAGAAGATCCAAATTCAACAAGTTCAGGCTAGTAAACCTGTTTGAAAGACCTTTTTTCAGTGAAATGCAGCTTAGTGCAAAAACAGGCTGCTCTCGCTCTGAAACGCTCATTTTTCACATAAGCCACTTTTCAGCGCTAAAACAGCCTCCAATCGCTCTGAAACGCTCATTTTTGACATAAGCCACTTTTCACCTTTAATGAATGAAATTCCAGGTAAAAACTCCTTTGCCATGAAGAAGATCCAAATTCATGCAGTTCAGGCTAGTAAACCTGTTTGAAAGACCTTTTTTCAGTGAAATGCAGCTTAGTACAAAAACAGGCTGCTCTCGCTCTGAAACGCTCATTTTTCACATAAGCCACTTTTCAGCCTTAGGCGACTGTACAGTGCTAAAACAGCCTCCTATCGCTCTGAAACGCTCATTTTTGACATAACCCACTTTTCAGCCTTAATGAATGAAATTCCAGGTAAAAACTCCTTTGCCATGAAGAAGATCCAAATTCAACAAGTTCAGGCTAGTAAACCTGTTTGAAAGACCTTTTTTCAGTGAAATGCAGCTTAGTGCAAAAACAGGCTGCTCTCGCTCTGAAACGCTCATTTTTCACATAAGCCACTTTTCAGCGCTAAAACAGCCTCCAATCGCTCTGAAACGCTCATTTTTCACATAAGCCACTTTTCAGCCTTAGGCGACTGTACAGTGCTAAAACAGCCTCCTATCGCTCTGAAACGCTCATTTTTGACATAACCCACTTTTCAGCCTTAATGAATGAAATTCCAGGTAAAAACTCCTTTGCCATGAAGAAGATCCAAATTCAACAAGTTCAGGCTAGTAAACCTGTTTGAAAGACCTTTTTTCAGTGAAATGCAGCTTAGTGCAAAAACAGGCTGCTCTCGCTCTGAAACGCTCATTTTTCACATAAGCCACTTTTCAGCGCTAAAACAGCCTCCAATCGCTCTGAAACGCTCATTTTTGACATAAGCCACTTTTCACCTTTAATGAATGAAATTCCAGGTAAAAACTCCTTTGCCATGAAGAAGATCCAAATTCAACCAGTTCAGGCTAGTAAACCTGTTTGAAAGACCTTTTTTCAGTGAAATGCAGCTTAGTGCAAAAACAGGCTGCTCTCGCTCTGAAACGCTCATTTTTCACATAAGCCACTTTTCAGCGCTAAAACAGCCTCCAATCGCTCTGAAACGCTCATTTTTGACATAAGCCACTTTTCAGCCTTAGGCGACTGTACAGTGCTAAAACAGCCTCCAATGGCTCTGAAACGCTCATTTTTGACATAAGCCACTTTTCACCTTTAATGAATGAAATTCCAGGTAAAAACTCCTTTGCCATGAAGAAGATCCAAATTCAACCAGTTCAGGCTAGTAAACCTGTTTGAAAGACCTTTTTTCAGTGAAATGCAGCTTAGTGCAAAAACAGGCTGCTCTCGCTCTGAAACGCTCATTTTTCACATAAGCCACTTTTCAGCCTTAGGCGACTGTACAGTGCTAAAACAGCCTCCTCTCGCTCTGAAACGCTCATTTTTCACATAAGCCACTTTTCAGCCTTAGGCGACTGTACAGTGCTAAAACAGCCTCCTATCGCTCTGAAACGCTCATTTTTGACATAACCCACTTTTCAGCCTTAATGAATTAAATTCCAGGTAAAAACTCCTTTGCCATGAAGAAGATCCAAATTCAACAAGTTCAGGCTAGTAAACCTGTTTGAAAGACCTTTTTTCATTGAAATGCAGCTTAGTGCAAAAACAGGCTGCTCTCGCTCTGAAACGCTCATTTCTCACATAAGCCACTTTTCAGCGCTAAAACAGCCTCCAATCGCTCTGAAACGCTCATTTTTGACATAAGCCACTTTTCAGCCTTAGGCGACTGTACAGTGCTAAAACAGCCTCCAATCGCTCTGAAACGCTCATTTTTGACATAAGCCACTTTTCACCTTTAATGAATGAAATTCCAGGTAAAAACTCCTTTGCCATGAAGAAGATCCAAATTCAACCAGTTCAGGCTAGTAAACCTGTTTGAAAGACCTTTTTTCAGTGAAATGCAGCTTAGTGCAAAAACAGGCTGCTCTCGCTCTGAAACGCTCATTTTTCACATAAGCCACTTTTCAGCGCTAAAACAGCCTCCAATCGCTCTGAAACGCTCATTTTTCACATAAGCCACTTTTCAGCCTTAGGCGACTGTACAGTGCTAAAACAGCCTCCAATCGCTCTGAAACGCTCATTTTTGACATAACCCACTTTTCACCTTTAATGAATGAAATTCCAGGTAAAAACTCCTTTGCCATGAAGAAGATCCAAATTCAACAAGTTCAGGCTAGTAAACCTGTTTGAAAGACCTTTTTTCAGTGAAATGCAGCTTAGTGCAAAAACAGGCTGCTCTCGCTCTGAAACGCTCATTTTTCACATAAGCCACTTTTCAGCGCTAAAACAGCCTCCAATCGCTCTGAAACGCTCATTTTTGACATAAGCCACTTTTCAGCCTTAGGCGACTGTACAGTGCTAAAACAGCCTCCAATCGCTCTGAAACGCTCATTTTTGACATAAGCCACTTTTCACCTTTAATGAATGAAATTCCAGGTAAAAACTCCTTTGCCATGAAGAAGATCCAAATTCAACCAGTTCAGGCTAGTAAACCTGTTTGAAAGACCTTTTTTCAGTGAAATGCAGCTTAGTGCAAAAACAGGCTGCTCTCGCTCTGAAACGCTCATTTTTCACATAAGCCACTTTTCAGCCTTAGGCGACTGTACAGTGCTAAAACAGCCTCCTATCGCTCTGAAACGCTCATTTTTGACATAACCCACTTTTCAGCCTTAATGAATGAAATTCCAGGTAAAACCTCCTTTGCCATGAAGAAGATCCAAATTCAACAAGTTCAGGCTAGTAAACCTGTTTGAAAGACCTTTTTTCAGTGAAATGCAGCTTAGTGCAAAAACAGGCTGCTCTCGCTCTGAAACGCTCATTTTTCACATAAGCCACTTTTCAGCGCTAAAACAGCCTCCAATCGCTCTGAAACGCTCATTTTTGACATAAGCCACTTTTCACCTTTAATGAATGAAATTCCAGGTAAAAACTCCTTTGCCATGAAGAAGATCCAAATTCATGCAGTTCAGGCTAGTAAACCTGTTTGAAAGACCTTTTTTCAGTGAAATGCAGCTTAGTGCAAAAACAGGCTGCTCTCGCTCTGAAACGCTCATTTTTCACATAAGCCACTTTTCAGCGCTAAAACAGCCTCCAATCGCTCTGAAACGCTCATTTTTCACATAAGCCACTTTTCAGCCTTAGGCGACTGTACAGTGCTAAAACAGCCTCCAATGGCTCTGAAACGCTCATTTTTGACATAAGCCACTTTTCACCTTTAATGAATGAAATTCCAGGTAAAAACTCCTTTGCCATGAAGAAGATCCAAATTCAACCAGTTCAGGCTAGTAAACCTGTTTGAAAGACCTTTTTTCAGTGAAATGCAGCTTAGTGCAAAAACAGGCTGCTCTCGCTCTGAAACGCTCATTTTTCACATAAGCCACTTTTCAGCCTTAGGCGACTGTACAGTGCTAAAACAGCCTCCTCTCGCTCTGAAACGCTCATTTTTCACATAAGCCACTTTTCAGCCTTAGGCGACTGTACAGTGCTAAAACAGCCTCCTATCGCTCTGAAACGCTCATTTTTGACATAACCCACTTTTCAGCCTTAATGAATTAAATTCCAGGTAAAAACTCCTTTGCCATGAAGAAGATCCAAATTCAACAAGTTCAGGCTAGTAAACCTGTTTGAAAGACCTTTTTTCATTGAAATGCAGCTTAGTGCAAAAACAGGCTGCTCTCGCTCTGAAACGCTCATTTTTCACATAAGCCACTTTTCAGCGCTAAAACAGCCTCCAATCGCTCTGAAACGCTCATTTTTGACATAAGCCACTTTTCAGCCTTAGGCGACTGTACAGTGCTAAAACAGCCTCCAATCGCTCTGAAACGCTCATTTTTGACATAAGCCACTTTTCACCTTTAATGAATGAAATTCCAGGTAAAAACTCCTTTGCCATGAAGAAGATCCAAATTCAACCAGTTCAGGCTAGTAAACCTGTTTGAAAGACCTTTTTTCAGTGAAATGCAGCTTAGTGCAAAAACAGGCTGCTCTCGCTCTGAAACGCTCATTTTTCACATAAGCCACTTTTCAGCGCTAAAACAGCCTCCAATCGCTCTGAAACGCTCATTTTTCACATAAGCCACTTTTCACCTTTAATGAATGAAATTCCAGGTAAAAACTCCTTTGCCATGAAGAAGATCCAAATTCAACCAGTTCAGGCTAGTAAACCTGTTTGAAAGACCTTTTTTCAGTGAAATGCAGCTTAGTGCAAAAACAGGCTGCTCTCGCTCTGAAACGCTCATTTTTCACATAAGCCACTTTTCAGCGCTAAAACAGCCTCCAATCGCTCTGAAACGCTCATTTTTCACATAAGCCACTTTTCAGCCTTAGGCGACTGTACAGTGCTAAAACAGCCTCCAATCGCTCTGAAACGCTCATTTTTGACATAAGCCACTTTTCACCTTTAATGAATGAAATTCCAGGTAAAAACTCCTTTGCCATGAAGAAGATCCAAATTCAACCAGTTCAGGCTAGTAAACCTGTTTGAAAGACCTTTTTTCAGTGAAATGCAGCTTAGTGCAAAAACAGGCTGCTCTCGCTCTGAAACGCTCATTTTTCACATAAGCCACTTTTCAGCGCTAAAACAGCCTCCAATCGCTCTGAAACGCTCATTTTTGACATAAGCCACTTTTCAGCCTTAGGCGACTGTACAGTGCTAAAACAGCCTCCAATCGCTCTGAAACGCTCATTTTTGACATAACCCACTTTTCACCTTTAATGAATGAAATTCCAGGTAAAAACTCCTTTGCCATGAAGAAGATCCAAATTCAACAAGTTCAGGCTAGTAAACCTGTTTGAAAGACCTTTTTTCAGTGAAATGCAGCTTAGTGCAAAAACAGGCTGCTCTCGCTCTGAAACGCTCATTTTTCACATAAGCCACTTTTCAGCGCTAAAACAGCCTCCAATCGCTCTGAAACGCTCATTTTTGACATAAGCCACTTTTCAGCCTTAGGCGACTGTACAGTGCTAAAACAGCCTCCAATCGCTCTGAAACGCTCATTTTTGACATAAGCCACTTTTCACCTTTAATGAATGAAATTCCAGGTAAAAACTCCTTTGCCATGAAGAAGATCCAAATTCATGCAGTTCAGGCTAGTAAACCTGTTTGAAAGACCTTTTTTCAGTGAAATGCAGCTTAGTACAAAAACAGGCTGCTCTCGCTCTGAAACGCTCATTTTTCACATAAGCCACTTTTCAGCCTTAGGCGACTGTACAGTGCTAAAACAGCCTCCAATCGCTCTGAAACGCTCATTTTTGACATAAGCCACTTTTCAGCCTTAGGCGACTGTACAGTGCTAAAACAGCCTCCAATCGCTCTGAAACGCTCATTTTTGACATAAGTCACTTTTCAGCCTAGGCGACTGTACAGTGCTAAAACAGCCTCCTATCGCTCTGAAACGCTCATTTTTGACATAACCCACTTTTCAGCCTTAATGAATGAAATTCCAGGTAAAAACTCCTTTGCCATGAAGAAGATCCAAATTCAACCAGTTCAGGCTAGTAAACCTGTTTGAAAGACCTTTTTTCAGTGAAATGCAGCTTAGTGCAAAAACAGGCTGCTCTCGCTCTGAAACGCTCATTTTTCACATAAGCCACTTTTCAGCGCTAAAACAGCCTCCAATCGCTCTGAAACGCTCATTTTTGACATAAGCCACTTTTCACCTTTAATGAATGAAATTCCAGGTAAAAACTCCTTTGCCATGAAGAAGATCCAAATTCAACCAGTTCAGGCTAGTAAACCTGTTTGAAAGACCTTTTTTCAGTGAAATGCAGCTTAGTGCAAAAACAGGCTGCTCTCGCTCTGAAACGCTCATTTTTCACATAAGCCACTTTTCAGCCTTAGGCGACTGTACAGTGCTAAAACAGCCTCCTATCGCTCTGAAACGCTCATTTTTGACATAACCCACTTTTCAGCCTTAATGAATGAAATTCCAGGTAAAAACTCCTTTGCCATGAAGAAGATCCAAATTCAACCAGTTCAGGCTAGTAAACCTGTTTGAAAGACCTTTTTTCAGTGAAATGCAGCTTAGTGCAAAAACAGGCTGCTCTCGCTCTGAAACGCTCATTTTTCACATAAGCCACTTTTCAGCGCTAAAACAGCCTCCAATCGCTCTGAAACGCTCATTTTTGACATAAGCCACTTTTCAGCCTTAGGCGACTGTACAGTGCTAAAACAGCCTCCAATCGCTCTGAAACGCTCATTTTTGACATAAGCCACTTTTCACCTTTAATGAATGAAATTCCAGGTAAAAACTCCTTTGCCATGAAGAAGATCCAAATTCAACCAGTTCAGGCTAGTAAACCTGTTTGAAAGACCTTTTTTCAGTGAAATGCAGCTTAGTGCAAAAACAGGCTGCTCTCGCTCTGAAACGCTCATTTTTCACATAAGCCACTTTTCAGCCTTAGGCGACTGTACAGTGCTAAAACAGCCTCCAATCGCTCTGAAACGCTCATTTTTGACATAACCCACTTTTCAGCCTTAGGCGACTGTACAGTGCTAAAACAGCCTCCAATCGCTCTGAAACGCTCATTTTTGACATAAGTCACTTTTCAGCCTTAGGCGACTGTACAGTGCTAAAACAGCCTCCTATCGCTCTGAAACGCTCATTTTTGACATAACCCACTTTTCAGCCTTAATGAATGAAATTCCAGGTAAAAACTCCTTTGCCATGAAGAAGATCCAAATTCAACCAGTTCAGGCTAGTAAACCTGTTTGAAAGACCTTTTTTCAGTGAAATGCAGCTTAGTGCAAAAACAGGCTGCTCTCGCTCTGAAACGCTCATTTTTCACATAAGCCACTTTTCAGCGCTAAAACAGCCTCCAATCGCTCTGAAACGCTCATTTTTCACATAAGCCACTTTTCACCTTTAATGAATGAAATTCCAGGTAAAAACTCCTTTGCCATGAAGAAGATCCAAATTCATGCAGTTCAGGCTAGTAAACCTGGTTGAAAGACCTTTTTTCAGTGAAATGCAGCTTAGTGCAAAAACAGGCTGCTCTCGCTCTGAAACGCTCATTTTTCACATAAGCCACTTTTCAGCCTTAGGCGACTGTACAGTGCTAAAACAGCCTCCTCTCGCTCTGAAACGCTCATTTTTGACATAAGCCACTTTTCACCTTTAATGAATGAAATTCCAGGTAAAAACTCCTTTGCCATGAAGAAGATCCAAATTCATGCAGTTCAGGCTAGTAAACCTGTTTGAAAGACCTTTTTTCAGTGAAATGCAGCTTAGTACAAAAACAGGCTGCTCTCGCTCTGAAACGCTCATTTTTCACATAAGCCACTTTTCAGCCTTAGGCGACTGTACAGTGCTAAAACAGCCTCCAATCGCTCTGAAACGCTCATTTTTGACATAAGCCACTTTTCAGCCTTAGGCGACTGTACAGTGCTAAAACAGCCTCCAATCGCTCTGAAACGCTCATTTTTGACATAAGTCACTTTTCAGCCTAGGCGACTGTACAGTGCTAAAACAGCCTCCTATCGCTCTGAAACGCTCATTTTTGACATAACCCACTTTTCAGCCTTAATGAATGAAATTCCAGGTAAAAACTCCTTTGCCATGAAGAAGATCCAAATTCAACCAGTTCAGGCTAGTAAACCTGTTTGAAAGACCTTTTTTCAGTGAAATGCAGCTTAGTGCAAAAACAGGCTGCTCTCGCTCTGAAACGCTCATTTTTCACATAAGCCACTTTTCAGCGCTAAAACAGCCTCCAATCGCTCTGAAACGCTCATTTTTGACATAAGCCACTTTTCACCTTTAATGAATGAAATTCCAGGTAAAAACTCCTTTGCCATGAAGAAGATCCAAATTCAACCAGTTCAGGCTAGTAAACCTGTTTGAAAGACCTTTTTTCAGTGAAATGCAGCTTAGTGCAAAAACAGGCTGCTCTCGCTCTGAAACGCTCATTTTTCACATAAGCCACTTTTCAGCCTTAGGCGACTGTACAGTGCTAAAACAGCCTCCTATCGCTCTGAAACGCTCATTTTTGACATAACCCACTTTTCAGCCTTAATGAATGAAATTCCAGGTAAAAACTCCTTTGCCATGAAGAAGATCCAAATTCAACCAGTTCAGGCTAGTAAACCTGTTTGAAAGACCTTTTTTCAGTGAAATGCAGCTTAGTGCAAAAACAGGCTGCTCTCGCTCTGAAACGCTCATTTTTCACATAAGCCACTTTTCAGCGCTAAAACAGCCTCCAATCGCTCTGAAACGCTCATTTTTGACATAAGCCACTTTTCAGCCTTAGGCGACTGTACAGTGCTAAAACAGCCTCCAATCGCTCTGAAACGCTCATTTTTGACATAAGCCACTTTTCACCTTTAATGAATGAAATTCCAGGTAAAAACTCCTTTGCCATGAAGAAGATCCAAATTCAACCAGTTCAGGCTAGTAAACCTGTTTGAAAGACCTTTTTTCAGTGAAATGCAGCTTAGTGCAAAAACAGGCTGCTCTCGCTCTGAAACGCTCATTTTTCACATAAGCCACTTTTCAGCCTTAGGCGACTGTACAGTGCTAAAACAGCCTCCAATCGCTCTGAAACGCTCATTTTTGACATAAGCCACTTTTCAGCCTTAGGCGACTGTACAGTGCTAAAACAGCCTCCAATCGCTCTGAAACGCTCATTTTTGACATAAGTCACTTTTCAGCCTTAGGCGACTGTACAGTGCTAAAACAGCCTCCTATCGCTCTGAAACGCTCATTTTTGACATAACCCACTTTTCAGCCTTAATGAATGAAATTCCAGGTAAAAACTCCTTTGCCATGAAGAAGATCCAAATTCAACCAGTTCAGGCTAGTAAACCTGTTTGAAAGACCTTTTTTCAGTGAAATGCAGCTTAGTGCAAAAACAGGCTGCTCTCGCTCTGAAACGCTCATTTTTCACATAAGCCACTTTTCAGCGCTAAAACAGCCTCCAATCGCTCTGAAACGCTCATTTTTGACATAAGCCACTTTTCACCTTTAATGAATGAAATTCCAGGTAAAAACTCCTTTGCCATGAAGAAGATCCAAATTCAACCAGTTCAGGCTAGTAAACCTGTTTGAAAGACCTTTTTTCAGTGAAATGCAGCTTAGTGCAAAAACAGGCTGCTCTCGCTCTGAAACGCTCATTTTTCACATAAGCCACTTTTCAGCGCTAAAACAGCCTCCAATCGCTCTGAAACGCTCATTTTTCACATAAGCCACTTTTCACCTTTAATGAATGAAATTCCAGGTAAAAACTCCTTTGCCATGAAGAAGATCCAAATTCATGCAGTTCAGGCTAGTAAACCTGGTTGAAAGACCTTTTTTCAGTGAAATGCAGCTTAGTGCAAAAACAGGCTGCTCTCGCTCTGAAACGCTCATTTTTCACATAAGCCACTTTTCAGCCTTAGGCGACTGTACAGTGCTAAAACAGCCTCCTCTCGCTCTGAAACGCTCATTTTTCACATAAGCCACTTTTCAGCCTTAGGCGACTGTACAGTGCTAAAACAGCCTCCTATCGCTCTGAAACGCTCATTTTTGACATAACCCACTTTTCAGCCTTAATGAATTAAATTCCAGGTAAAAACTCCTTTGCCATGAAGAAGATCCAAATTCAACAAGTTCAGGCTAGTAAACCTGTTTGAAAGACCTTTTTTCAGTGAAATGCAGCTTAGTGCAAAAACAGGCTGCTCTCGCTCTGAAACGCTCATTTTTCACATAAGCCACTTTTCAGCGCTAAAACAGCCTCCAATCGCTCTGAAACGCTCATTTTTGACATAAGCCACTTTTCACCTTTAATGAATGAAATTCCAGGTAAAAACTCCTTTGCCATGAAGAAGATCCAAATTCAACCAGTTCAGGCTAGTAAACCTGTTTGAAAGACCTTTTTTCAGTGAAATGCAGCTTAGTGCAAAAACAGGCTGCTCTCGCTCTGAAACGCTCATTTTTCACATAAGCCACTTTTCAGCGCTAAAACAGCCTCCAATCGCTCTGAAACGCTCATTTTTGACATAAGCCACTTTTCACCTTTAATGAATGAAATTCCAGGTAAAAACTCCTTTGCCATGAAGAAGATCCAAATTCATGCAGTTCAGGCTAGTAAACCTGTTTGAAAGACCTTTTTTCAGTGAAATGCAGCTTAGTACAAAAACAGGCTGCTCTCGCTCTGAAACGCTCATTTTTCACATAAGCCACTTTTCAGCCTTAGGCGACTGTACAGTGCTAAAACAGCCTCCAATCGCTCTGAAACGCTCATTTTTGACATAAGCCACTTTTCAGCCTTAGGCGACTGTACAGTGCTAAAACAGCCTCCTATCGCTCTGAAACGCTCATTTTTGACATAACCCACTTTTCAGCCTTAATGAATGAAATTCCAGGTAAAAACTCCTTTGCCATGAAGAAGATCCAAATTCAACCAGTTCAGGCTAGTAAACCTGTTTGAAAGACCTTTTTTCAGTGAAATGCAGCTTAGTGCAAAAACAGGCTGCTCTCGCTCTGAAACGCTCATTTTTCACATAAGCCACTTTTCAGCGCTAAAACAGCCTCCAATCGCTCTGAAACGCTCATTTTTGACATAAGCCACTTTTCACCTTTAATGAATGAAATTCCAGGTAAAAACTCCTTTGCCATGAAGAAGATCCAAATTCAACCAGTTCAGGCTAGTAAACCTGTTTGAAAGACCTTTTTTCAGTGAAATGCAGCTTAGTGCAAAAACAGGCTGCTCTCGCTCTGAAACGCTCATTTTTCACATAAGCCACTTTTCAGCCTTAGGCGACTGTACAGTGCTAAAACAGCCTCCTATCGCTCTGAAACGCTCATTTTTGACATAACCCACTTTTCAGCCTTAATGAATGAAATTCCAGGTAAAAACTCCTTTGCCATGAAGAAGATCCAAATTCAACCAGTTCAGGCTAGTAAACCTGTTTGAAAGACCTTTTTTCAGTGAAATGCAGCTTAGTGCAAAAACAGGCTGCTCTCGCTCTGAAA
This sequence comes from Pagrus pagrus, assembly GCF_965226575.1. NCBI lineage: Eukaryota > Metazoa > Chordata > Actinopteri > Spariformes > Sparidae > Pagrus > Pagrus pagrus. Next base: position 152,811 of record NW_028175333.1, read on the forward strand.
CGCTCATTTTTCACATAAGCCACTTTTCAGCGCTAAAACAGCCTCCAATCGCTCTGAAACGCTCATTTTTGACATAAGCCACTTTTCAGCCTTAGGCGACTGTACAGTGCTAAAACAGCCTCCAATCGCTCTGAAACGCTCATTTTTGACATAAGCCACTTTTCACCTTTAATGAATGAAATTCCAGGTAAAAACTCCTTTGCCATGAAGAAGATCCAAATTCAACCAGTTCAGGCTAGTAAACCTGTTTGAAAGACCTTTTTTCAGTGAAATGCAGCTTAGTGCAAAAACAGGCTGCTCTCGCTCTGAAACGCTCATTTTTCACATAAGCCACTTTTCAGCCTTAGGCGACTGTACAGTGCTAAAACAGCCTCCTATCGCTCTGAAACGCTCATTTTTGACATAACCCACTTTTCAGCCTTAATGAATTAAATTCCAGGTAAAAACTCCTTTGCCATGAAGAAGATCCAAATTCAACAAGTTCAGGCTAGTAAACCTGTTTGAAAGACCTTTTTTCAGTGAAATGCAGCTTAGTGCAAAAACAGGCTGCTCTCGCTCTGAAACGCTCATTTTTCACATAAGCCACTTTTCAGCGCTAAAACAGCCTCCAATCGCTCTGAAACGCTCATTTTTGACATAAGCCACTTTTCACCTTTAATGAATGAAATTCCAGGTAAAAACTCCTTTGCCATGAAGAAGATCCAAATTCATGCAGTTCAGGCTAGTAAACCTGTTTGAAAGACCTTTTTTCAGTGAAATGCAGCTTAGTACAAAAACAGGCTGCTCTCGCTCTGAAACGCTCATTTTTCACATAAGCCACTTTTCAGCCTTAGGCGACTGTACAGTGCTAAAACAGCCTCCAATCGCTCTGAAACGCTCATTTTTGACATAAGCCACTTTTCAGCCTTAGGCGACTGTACAGTGCTAAAACAGCCTCCAATCGCTCTGAAACGCTCATTTTTGACATAAGCCACTTTTCACCTTTAATGAATGAAATTCCAGGTAAAAACTCCTTTGCCATGAAGAAGATCCAAATTCAACCAGTTCAGGCTAGTAAACCTGTTTGAAAGACCTTTTTTCAGTGAAATGCAGCTTAGTGCAAAAACAGGCTGCTCTCGCTCTGAAACGCTCATTTTTCACATAAGCCACTTTTCAGCCTTAGGCGACTGTACAGTGCTAAAACAGCCTCCTATCGCTCTGAAACGCTCATTTTTGACATAACCCACTTTTCAGCCTTAATGAATTAAATTCCAGGTAAAAACTCCTTTGCCATGAAGAAGATCCAAATTCAACAAGTTCAGGCTAGTAAACCTGTTTGAAAGACCTTTTTTCAGTGAAATGCAGCTTAGTGCAAAAACAGGCTGCTCTCGCTCTGAAACGCTCATTTTTCACATAAGCCACTTTTCAGCGCTAAAACAGCCTCCAATCGCTCTGAAACGCTCATTTTTGACATAAGCCACTTTTCACCTTTAATGAATGAAATTCCAGGTAAAAACTCCTTTGCCATGAAGAAGATCCAAATTCATGCAGTTCAGGCTAGTAAACCTGTTTGAAAGACCTTTTTTCAGTGAAATGCAGCTTAGTACAAAAACAGGCTGCTCTCGCTCTGAAACGCTCATTTTTCACATAAGCCACTTTTCAGCCTTAGGCGACTGTACAGTGCTAAAACAGCCTCCAATCGCTCTGAAACGCTCATTTTTGACATAAGCCACTTTTCAGCCTTAGGCGACTGTACAGTGCTAAAACAGCCTCCAATCGCTCTGAAACGCTCATTTTTGACATAAGTCACTTTTCAGCCTTAGGCGACTGTACAGTGCTAAAACAGCCTCCTATCGCTCTGAAACGCTCATTTTTGACATAACCCACTTTTCAGCCTTAATGAATGAAATTCCAGGTAAAAACTCCTTTGCCATGAAGAAGATCCAAATTCAACCAGTTCAGGCTAGTAAACCTGTTTGAAAGACCTTTTTTCAGTGAAATGCAGCTTAGTGCAAAAACAGGCTGCTCTCGCTCTGAAACGCTCATTTTTCACATAAGCCACTTTTCAGCGCTAAAACAGCCTCCAATCGCTCTGAAACGCTCATTTTTGACATAAGCCACTTTTCACCTTTAATGAATGAAATTCCAGGTAAAAACTCCTTTGCCATGAAGAAGATCCAAATTCAACCAGTTCAGGCTAGTAAACCTGTTTGAAAGACCTTTTTTCAGTGAAATGCAGCTTAGTGCAAAAACAGGCTGCTCTCGCTCTGAAACGCTCATTTTTCACATAAGCCACTTTTCAGCGCTAAAACAGCCTCCAATCGCTCTGAAACGCTCATTTTTCACATAAGCCACTTTTCAGCGCTAAAACAGCCTCCAATCGCTCTGAAACGCTCATTTTTGACATAAGCCACTTTTCACCTTTAATGAATGAAATTCCAGGTAAAAACTCCTTTGCCATGAAGAAGATCCAAATTCATGCAGTTCAGGCTAGTAAACCTGGTTGAAAGACCTTTTTTCAGTGAAATGCAGCTTAGTGCAAAAACAGGCTGCTCTCGCTCTGAAACGCTCATTTTTCACATAAGCCACTTTTCAGCCTTAGGCGACTGTACAGTGCTAAAACAGCCTCCTCTCGCTCTGAAACGCTCATTTTTCACATAAGCCACTTTTCAGCCTTAGGCGACTGTACAGTGCTAAAACAGCCTCCTATCGCTCTGAAACGCTCATTTTTGACATAACCCACTTTTCAGCCTTAATGAATTAAATTCCAGGTAAAAACTCCTTTGCCATGAAGAAGATCCAAATTCAACAAGTTCAGGCTAGTAAACCTGTTTGAAAGACCTTTTTTCAGTGAAATGCAGCTTAGTGCAAAAACAGGCTGCTCTCGCTCTGAAACGCTCATTTTTCACATAAGCCACTTTTCAGCGCTAAAACAGCCTCCAATCGCTCTGAAACGCTCATTTTTGACATAAGCCACTTTTCAGCCTTAGGCGACTGTACAGTGCTAAAACAGCCTCCAATCGCTCTGAAACGCTCATTTTTGACATAAGCCACTTTTCACCTTTAATGAATGAAATTCCAGGTAAAAACTCCTTTGCCATGAAGAAGATCCAAATTCAACCAGTTCAGGCTAGTAAACCTGTTTGAAAGACCTTTTTTCAGTGAAATGCAGCTTAGTGCAAAAACAGGCTGCTCTCGCTCTGAAACGCTCATTTTTCACATAAGCCACTTTTCAGCCTTAGGCGACTGTACAGTGCTAAAACAGCCTCCTATCGCTCTGAAACGCTCATTTTTGACATAACCCACTTTTCAGCCTTAATGAATGAAATTCCAGGTAAAAACTCCTTTGCCATGAAGAAGATCCAAATTCAACAAGTTCAGGCTAGTAAACCTGTTTGAAAGACCTTTTTTCAGTGAAATGCAGCTTAGTGCAAAAACAGGCTGCTCTCGCTCTGAAACGCTCATTTTTCACATAAGCCACTTTTCAGCGCTAAAACAGCCTCCAATCGCTCTGAAACGCTCATTTTTGACATAAGCCACTTTTCAGCCTTAGGCGACTGTACAGTGCTAAAACAGCCTCCAATGGCTCTGAAACGCTCATTTTTGACATAAGCCACTTTTCACCTTTAATGAATGAAATTCCAGGTAAAAACTCCTTTGCCATGAAGAAGATCCAAATTCAACCAGTTCAGGCTAGTAAACCTGTTTGAAAGACCTTTTTTCAGTGAAATGCAGCTTAGTGCAAAAACAGGCTGCTCTCGCTCTGAAACGCTCATTTTTCACATAAGCCACTTTTCAGCGCTAAAACAGCCTCCAATCGCTCTGAAACGCTCATTTTTGACATAAGCCACTTTTCAGCCTTAGGCGACTGTACAGTGCTAAAACAGCCTCCTCTCGCTCTGAAACGCTCATTTTTCACATAAGCCACTTTTCAGCCTTAGGCGACTGTACAGTGCTAAAACAGCCTCCAATCGCTCTGAAACGCTCATTTTTGACATAAGCCACTTTTCACCTTTAATGAATGAAATTCCAGGTAAAAACTCCTTTGCCATGAAGAAGATCCAAATTCAACCAGTTCAGGCTAGTAAACCTGTTTGAAAGACCTTTTTTCAGTGAAATGCAGCTTAGTGCAAAAACAGGCTGCTCTCGCTCTGAAACGCTCATTTTTCACATAAGCCACTTTTCAGCGCTAAAACAGCCTCCAATCGCTCTGAAACGCTCATTTTTCACATAAGCCACTTTTCACCTTTAATGAATGAAATTCCAGGTAAAAACTCCTTTGCCATGAAGAAGATCCAAATTCATGCAGTTCAGGCTAGTAAACCTGGTTGAAAGACCTTTTTTCAGTGAAATGCAGCTTAGTGCAAAAACAGGCTGCTCTCGCTCTGAAACGCTCATTTTTCACATAAGCCACTTTTCAGCCTTAGGCGACTGTACAGTGCTAAAACAGCCTCCTCTCGCTCTGAAACGCTCATTTTTGACATAAGCCACTTTTCACCTTTAATGAATGAAATTCCAGGTAAAAACTCCTTTGCCATGAAGAAGATCCAAATTCATGCAGTTCAGGCTAGTAAACCTGTTTGAAAGACCTTTTTTCAGTGAAATGCAGCTTAGTACAAAAACAGGCTGCTCTCGCTCTGAAACGCTCATTTTTCACATAAGCCACTTTTCAGCCTTAGGCGACTGTACAGTGCTAAAACAGCCTCCAATCGCTCTGAAACGCTCATTTTTGACATAAGCCACTTTTCAGCCTTAGGCGACTGTACAGTGCTAAAACAGCCTCCAATCGCTCTGAAACGCTCATTTTTGACATAAGTCACTTTTCAGCCTAGGCGACTGTACAGTGCTAAAACAGCCTCCTATCGCTCTGAAACGCTCATTTTTGACATAACCCACTTTTCAGCCTTAATGAATGAAATTCCAGGTAAAAACTCCTTTGCCATGAAGAAGATCCAAATTCAACCAGTTCAGGCTAGTAAACCTGTTTGAAAGACCTTTTTTCAGTGAAATGCAGCTTAGTGCAAAAACAGGCTGCTCTCGCTCTGAAACGCTCATTTTTCACATAAGCCACTTTTCAGCGCTAAAACAGCCTCCAATCGCTCTGAAACGCTCATTTTTGACATAAGCCACTTTTCACCTTTAATGAATGAAATTCCAGGTAAAAACTCCTTTGCCATGAAGAAGATCCAAATTCAACCAGTTCAGGCTAGTAAACCTGTTTGAAAGACCTTTTTTCAGTGAAATGCAGCTTAGTGCAAAAACAGGCTGCTCTCGCTCTGAAACGCTCATTTTTCACATAAGCCACTTTTCAGCCTTAGGCGACTGTACAGTGCTAAAACAGCCTCCTATCGCTCTGAAACGCTCATTTTTGACATAACCCACTTTTCAGCCTTAATGAATGAAATTCCAGGTAAAAACTCCTTTGCCATGAAGAAGATCCAAATTCAACCAGTTCAGGCTAGTAAACCTGTTTGAAAGACCTTTTTTCAGTGAAATGCAGCTTAGTGCAAAAACAGGCTGCTCTCGCTCTGAAACGCTCATTTTTCACATAAGCCACTTTTCAGCGCTAAAACAGCCTCCAATCGCTCTGAAACGCTCATTTTTGACATAAGCCACTTTTCAGCCTTAGGCGACTGTACAGTGCTAAAACAGCCTCCAATCGCTCTGAAACGCTCATTTTTGACATAAGCCACTTTTCACCTTTAATGAATGAAATTCCAGGTAAAAACTCCTTTGCCATGAAGAAGATCCAAATTCAACCAGTTCAGGCTAGTAAACCTGTTTGAAAGACCTTTTTTCAGTGAAATGCAGCTTAGTGCAAAAACAGGCTGCTCTCGCTCTGAAACGCTCATTTTTCACATAAGCCACTTTTCAGCCTTAGGCGACTGTACAGTGCTAAAACAGCCTCCAATCGCTCTGAAACGCTCATTTTTGACATAAGCCACTTTTCAGCCTTAGGCGACTGTACAGTGCTAAAACAGCCTCCAATCGCTCTGAAACGCTCATTTTTGACATAAGTCACTTTTCAGCCTTAGGCGACTGTACAGTGCTAAAACAGCCTCCTATCGCTCTGAAACGCTCATTTTTGACATAACCCACTTTTCAGCCTTAATGAATGAAATTCCAGGTAAAAACTCCTTTGCCATGAAGAAGATCCAAATTCAACCAGTTCAGGCTAGTAAACCTGTTTGAAAGACCTTTTTTCAGTGAAATGCAGCTTAGTGCAAAAACAGGCTGCTCTCGCTCTGAAACGCTCATTTTTCACATAAGCCACTTTTCAGCGCTAAAACAGCCTCCAATCGCTCTGAAACGCTCATTTTTGACATAAGCCACTTTTCACCTTTAATGAATGAAATTCCAGGTAAAAACTCCTTTGCCATGAAGAAGATCCAAATTCAACCAGTTCAGGCTAGTAAACCTGTTTGAAAGACCTTTTTTCAGTGAAATGCAGCTTAGTGCAAAAACAGGCTGCTCTCGCTCTGAAACGCTCATTTTTCACATAAGCCACTTTTCAGCGCTAAAACAGCCTCCAATCGCTCTGAAACGCTCATTTTTCACATAAGCCACTTTTCACCTTTAATGAATGAAATTCCAGGTAAAAACTCCTTTGCCATGAAGAAGATCCAAATTCATGCAGTTCAGGCTAGTAAACCTGGTTGAAAGACCTTTTTTCAGTGAAATGCAGCTTAGTGCAAAAACAGGCTGCTCTCGCTCTGAAACGCTCATTTTTCACATAAGCCACTTTTCAGCCTTAGGCGACTGTACAGTGCTAAAACAGCCTCCTCTCGCTCTGAAACGCTCATTTTTCACATAAGCCACTTTTCAGCCTTAGGCGACTGTACAGTGCTAAAACAGCCTCCTATCGCTCTGAAACGCTCATTTTTGACATAACCCACTTTTCAGCCTTAATGAATTAAATTCCAGGTAAAAACTCCTTTGCCATGAAGAAGATCCAAATTCAACAAGTTCAGGCTAGTAAACCTGTTTGAAAGACCTTTTTTCAGTGAAATGCAGCTTAGTGCAAAAACAGGCTGCTCTCGCTCTGAAACGCTCATTTTTCACATAAGCCACTTTTCAGCGCTAAAACAGCCTCCAATCGCTCTGAAACGCTCATTTTTGACATAAGCCACTTTTCACCTTTAATGAATGAAATTCCAGGTAAAAACTCCTTTGCCATGAAGAAGATCCAAATTCAACCAGTTCAGGCTAGTAAACCTGTTTGAAAGACCTTTTTTCAGTGAAATGCAGCTTAGTGCAAAAACAGGCTGCTCTCGCTCTGAAACGCTCATTTTTCACATAAGCCACTTTTCAGCGCTAAAACAGCCTCCAATCGCTCTGAAACGCTCATTTTTGACATAAGCCACTTTTCACCTTTAATGAATGAAATTCCAGGTAAAAACTCCTTTGCCATGAAGAAGATCCAAATTCATGCAGTTCAGGCTAGTAAACCTGTTTGAAAGACCTTTTTTCAGTGAAATGCAGCTTAGTACAAAAACAGGCTGCTCTCGCTCTGAAACGCTCATTTTTCACATAAGCCACTTTTCAGCCTTAGGCGACTGTACAGTGCTAAAACAGCCTCCAATCGCTCTGAAACGCTCATTTTTGACATAAGCCACTTTTCAGCCTTAGGCGACTGTACAGTGCTAAAACAGCCTCCTATCGCTCTGAAACGCTCATTTTTGACATAACCCACTTTTCAGCCTTAATGAATGAAATTCCAGGTAAAAACTCCTTTGCCATGAAGAAGATCCAAATTCAACCAGTTCAGGCTAGTAAACCTGTTTGAAAGACCTTTTTTCAGTGAAATGCAGCTTAGTGCAAAAACAGGCTGCTCTCGCTCTGAAACGCTCATTTTTCACATAAGCCACTTTTCAGCGCTAAAACAGCCTCCAATCGCTCTGAAACGCTCATTTTTGACATAAGCCACTTTTCACCTTTAATGAATGAAATTCCAGGTAAAAACTCCTTTGCCATGAAGAAGATCCAAATTCAACCAGTTCAGGCTAGTAAACCTGTTTGAAAGACCTTTTTTCAGTGAAATGCAGCTTAGTGCAAAAACAGGCTGCTCTCGCTCTGAAACGCTCATTTTTCACATAAGCCACTTTTCAGCCTTAGGCGACTGTACAGTGCTAAAACAGCCTCCTATCGCTCTGAAACGCTCATTTTTGACATAACCCACTTTTCAGCCTTAATGAATGAAATTCCAGGTAAAAACTCCTTTGCCATGAAGAAGATCCAAATTCAACCAGTTCAGGCTAGTAAACCTGTTTGAAAGACCTTTTTTCAGTGAAATGCAGCTTAGTGCAAAAACAGGCTGCTCTCGCTCTGAAACGCTCATTTTTCACATAAGCCACTTTTCAGCGCTAAAACAGCCTCCAATCGCTCTGAAACGCTCATTTTTGACATAAGCCACTTTTCAGCCTTAGGCGACTGTACAGTGCTAAAACAGCCTCCAATCGCTCTGAAACGCTCATTTTTGACATAAGCCACTTTTCACCTTTAATGAATGAAATTCCAGGTAAAAACTCCTTTGCCATGAAGAAGATCCAAATTCAACCAGTTCAGGCTAGTAAACCTGTTTGAAAGACCTTTTTTCAGTGAAATGCAGCTTAGTGCAAAAACAGGCTGCTCTCGCTCTGAAACGCTCATTTTTCACATAAGCCACTTTTCAGCCTTAGGCGACTGTACAGTGCTAAAACAGCCTCCTATCGCTCTGAAACGCTCATTTTTGACATAACCCACTTTTCAGCCTTAATGAATTAAATTCCAGGTAAAAACTCCTTTGCCATGAAGAAGATCCAAATTCAACAAGTTCAGGCTAGTAAACCTGTTTGAAAGACCTTTTTTCAGTGAAATGCAGCTTAGTGCAAAAACAGGCTGCTCTCGCTCTGAAACGCTCATTTTTCACATAAGCCACTTTTCAGCGCTAAAACAGCCTCCAATCGCTCTGAAACGCTCATTTTTGACATAAGCCACTTTTCACCTTTAATGAATGAAATTCCAGGTAAAAACTCCTTTGCCATGAAGAAGATCCAAATTCATGCAGTTCAGGCTAGTAAACCTGTTTGAAAGACCTTTTTTCAGTGAAATGCAGCTTAGTACAAAAACAGGCTGCTCTCGCTCTGAAACGCTCATTTTTCACATAAGCCACTTTTCAGCCTTAGGCGACTGTACAGTGCTAAAACAGCCTCCAATCGCTCTGAAACGCTCATTTTTGACATAAGCCACTTTTCAGCCTTAGGCGACTGTACAGTGCTAAAACAGCCTCCAATCGCTCTGAAACG